>NW_027476220.1:300000-455496 GCF_051020955.1 Megalopta genalis | reverse complement strand
CATGATTTGGTTTCAAATCAAGGCGATGTAGAAGGATTAGATTCAAATACATCCGAAGCAAATGATTTAGGTTCAAACACATAGGATATAAGTGATATAGCTTCAAATGCAGACGAATCAAACGAGTTAGTTTCAATATCCATGCTATACCAACGATTTAGCTTCAAATCGATGCGAAGTAGAAGGCTTAGCTGCAAATCCATGCGGAACAAATGATTTAGCTTCATATTCTAGTGATATTGGTGATATAGCTTCAAATGCAGACGAAACAAACGAGTTAGCTTCAAACACGAGCGAAGCACATCATTTAGCTTTAAATCCATGCGAAGGAGAAGGCTTAGCTTCAAATCCATGCGAAACAAATGATTTAGGTTCAGATACTTGCGATATAAGTGATATAGCTTCAAATGCAGGCGAAACTAACGAGTTAGCTCCAAATCCATGCGAAACACATGATTTAGATGCAAATCAATTCTATGTAGAAGGTTTAGTTTCAAATTCATGCGAAACATATGATTTAGGTTCAGATACTTGCGATATAACTGAAATAGCTTAAAATACAGGGGAAGCAAACGAGTTAGCTTCAAAATCCATGCGAAACAGAACATTTAGCTCCAAATACTTGCGATACAAGTGATATAGCTTCAAGTGCAGACCAAACAAGCGAGTTAGCTTCATATCCAAGCGAAACACATGATTTAGCTTCAAATCAATGCGATGTAGAAAGATTAGCTTCAAATCCAAGCGAAACACATGATTTAACTTCAAATCAATGCGTTGTAGATGGTTTAGCGTCAAATCCATGCGAAACAAACGATTTAGCATCAAACTCTTGGGATATAAGTGATATAGCTTCAAATGCAGGAGAAACAAACGAGTTAGCTTCAAAATCCATGCGATACACATGATTTAGCTGGAAATCAATGCGATGTTGAAGGTTTAGCTTCAAATCAATGCGAAACAAATGATTCAGCTTCAAATTCTTGCGATATAAGTGATATAGCATCAAATGCAGGCGAAACGAACGAGTTAGCATCAAATCCATGCAAATCACATGATTTAGCTTCAAATCAATGCGATGTAGAAGGTTTAGCTTCAAACCAATGCGATGTGGAAGGTTTAGCTTCAAACCAATGCGATGTGGAGAGTTTAGCTTCAAATCCGTGCGACACAAATTACTTGCATCAGATACTTGCGAAATTAGTGATATAGCTTCAAATGCAGGAGAAACAAACGAGTTAGCTACAAATCCAAGCAAAACACATGATTCAGCTTCAAATCAATGCGATGTAGAAGGTTTAGCTTCAGATCCATGCGACCCAAATGATTTAGCTTCATATAATTGCGATATAAGTGATATAGCATCAAATGCAGGAGAAATTAACGAGTTAGCTTCAAAATCCATACGATACACATGATTTAGATTGAAATCAATGCGATGTTGAAGTTTTAGCTTCAAATCCATGCGGCACAAATGATTTAGCTTCAGATACTTGCGATATAAGTGATATAGCTTCAAATGCAGGAGAAACAAACGAGTTAGCTACAAAATCCATGCGAAACACATGATTTAGCTTCAAATCAATTCGAAGTAGAAGGCTTAGCATCAAATCCATTCGATATAAATGGTCCAGCTTATAATACTTTAGATATACACGATTTAGCTGCTACTGCTTGCAAAACAAACGAGTTAGCATCCAATCCATGCAAAACACATGATTTAGCTGCAAATCAATGCGATGTAAAAGGATTAGCTCCAAATCCAAGCGACGCAAATGATTTAGCTTCAGATACTTGCGATATAAGTGATATAGCATCAAATGCAGGAGAAACAAACGAGTTAGCTTCAAAATCCATGTGATACAGATGATTTAGCTGGAAATCAATGCGATGTAGAAGGTTTAGCTTCAAATGAATGCGAAACCAATGATTTAGCGTCAGATACTTGCGATATAAGCGAAATAGCTTCAAATGCAGGCGAAACAAACGAGTTAGCTTCAAACCCATGCGAAACACATGATTTAGCTGCAAATCAATGCGATGTAGAAGTTTTAGCTACAAATCCATGCTAAACAAATAATTTAACATCAGATTGTTGCGATATAAGTGATATAGTTTCAAATGCAGGGGAAACAAACGAGTTAACTTCAAATCCAAGCGAAACACATGATTTAGCAGCAAATCAATCCGATGTAGAAGGTTTAGCTTCAAATCCATGCGAAACCAATGATTTAGCATCAGATACATGCGATATAAGTGGCATAGCTTCAAATGCAGACGAAACAAACCATATAGCTTCAATTCCAAGCGAAACACATGATTTAGTTAAAATTAATGCGATGTAGAAGGTTTAGCCTCAAATCCATGCGAAACCAATGATTTAGCTTCAGATACTTGCGATATAAGTGACATAGCTTCAAATGCAGACGAAACAAACGAGTTAGCCTCAAATCCATGCGAAACACATGATTTAGCAGCAAATCAATGCGATGTAAAAGATTTAACTTCTAATCCATGCGAAACCAATGATTTAGCTTCAGATACTTGCGATATAAGTGGCATAGCTTCAAATGCAGACGAAACAAACGAGTTAGCTTCGAATCCATGCGAAACACATGATTTAGCAGCAAATCAATGCGATGTAGAAGGTTTAGCGTCAAATCCATGCGATACTAAAGATTGAGCTTCAAACACTAGGGATATAGGTGATATAGCTTCAACTGCATGCGCAACAAACGAGTTAGCTTCAAATCCATGCGAAACACATGATTTAGCTTCAAATCAATGCGATTTAGAAGGTTAAGCTTCAAATCCATGCGAAACAAATGATTTAGCTTCAAACACTTGGGATATAAGTGATATAGCTTCAAATACAGACGAAGCAATCGAGTTAGCTACACAATCGATGGGATATACATGATTTAGCAGCAAATGAATGCGATGTAGAAGGTTTAGCTTCAGATCCATGCGAAACCAATGATTTATCTTCAGATACTTGCGATATAAGTGACATAGCTTCAAATGCAGACGAAACAAACGAGTTAGCTTCAAATCCATGCGAAACGCATGATTTTGCAGCAAATCAATGCGATGTAGAAGGTTTAGCTTCAAATGCATGCGAAACCAATGATTTAGCGTCAGATACTTGCGATATAAGCGAAATAGCTTCAAATGCAGGCGAAACAAACGAGTTAGCTTCAAACCCATGCGAAACACATGATTTAGCTGCAAATCAATGCGATGTAGAAGTTTTAGCTTCAAATCCATGCTAAACAAATAATTTAACATCAGATAGTTGCGATATAAGTGATATAGTTTCAAATGCAGGGGAAACAAACGAGTTAACTTCAAATCCAAGCGAAACACATGATTTAGCAGCAAATCAATCCGATGTAGAAGGTTTAGCTTCAAATCCATGCGAAACCAATGATTTAGCATCAGATACATGCGATATAAGTGGCACAGCTTCAAATGCAGATGAAACAAACCGGTTAGCTTCAATTCCATGCGAAACACATGATTTAGCAGCAAATCAATGCGATGTAGAAGGTTTAGCTTCAAATCCATGCGAAACCAATGATTTAGCTTCAGATACTTGCGATATAAGTGGCATAGATTCAAATGCAGACGAAACAAACCAGTTAGATTCAATTCCATGCGAAACACATGATTTAGCAGCAAATCAATGCGATGTAGAAGGTGGAGCTTCAAATCCATGCGAAACCAATGATTTAGCGTCAGATACTTGCGATATAAGTGACATAGCTTCAAATGCATACGAAACAAACGAGTTAGCTTCAAATCCATGCGAAACGCATGATTTAGCAGCTAATCAATGCGATGCAGAAGGTTTAACTTCTAATCCATGCGAAACCAATGATTTAGCTTCAGATACTTGCGATATAAGTGTCATAGCTTCAAATGCAGACGAAACAAACGAGTTAGCTTCGAATCCAAGCGAAACACATGATTTAGCTGCAAATCAATGCGATGTAGAAGGTTTAGCGTCAAATCCATACGATACAAAAGATTGAGCATCAAACACTTGGGATATAGGTGATATAGCTTCAACCGCATGCGCAACAAACGAGTTAGCTTCAAATCCATGCGAAACACATGATTTAGGTTCAAATCAATGCGATGAAGAAGGTTTAACTTCAAATCCATGCGAAACAAATGATTTAGCTTCAAACACTTGGGATATAAGTGATATAGCTTCAAATGCAGACGAAGCATTCGAGTTAGCTACAAAATCGATGGGATACACATGATTTAGCAGCAAATTAATGCGATGTAGAAGGTTTAGCTCCAGATTCATGCGAAACCAATGATTTAGCTTCAGATACTTGCGATATAAGGGACATAGCTTCAAATGCAGACGAAACAAACGAGTTAGGTTCAAATCTGTGCGAAACGCATGATTTTGCAGCAAATCAATGCGATGTAGAAGGTTTAGCTTCAAAGGCATGCGAAACCAATGATTTAGCGTCAGATACTTACGATATAAGCGAAATAGCTTCAAATGCAAGCGAAACAAACGAGTTAGCTTCAAATCCATGCCAAACACATGATTAAGCTCCAAATCAATGCTATGTGGAAGCTTTAGCTTAAAATCCATGCGACACAAATGATTTTGCATCAGATTCTTGCGATATAAGTGATACAGCTTCAAATGCAGACGAAATAAACGAGTTAGCTTCCAATCCAAGCGAATCACATGATTAGGCTCCAAATCAATGCGATGTAGAAAATTTAGCTTCAAATCCATGCGAAGCAAATGATTTAGCTTCAGATACTAGCGACATAAGTGATATAGCTTCAAATGCAGATGAAACTAAAGAGTTAGCTTCAAATCCATGCGAAACACATGACTTGGCTCTAAATCAATACGATGTAGAAGGTTTAGCTTCATAACCATGCGACACAAATGATTTGGCTTCAAATACTTGCGATATAAGTGATATAGCTTCAAATGCAGGGGAAGCAAACGTGTTAGCATTTAATCCATGCGAAATAAATGACTAGGCTGCAAATCAATGCGATGTAGAAGGTTTAGCTTCAAATCCATGCGAAACACATGATTTAGCTGCTAATCAATTCTATGTAGAAGGTTTTGTTTCAAATCCATGCGAAACATATGATTTAGCTTCAGATACTTGCGATATAAGTGATATAGCTTCAAATGCAGGGGAAACAAACGAGTTAGCTACAAGATCCATGCGATACACATGATTAAGCTTGAAATCAATACTATGTAGAAGATTTAGCTTCAAATCCATGCGACACAAATGATTTAGGTTCAGATACTTGCCATATAAGTGATATAGCTTCAAATGCAGGAGATACAAACGAGGTAGCTTCAAAATCCATGCGATACACATCATTTAGCTTTAAATACATGCGAAGGAGAAGGCTTAGCCTCAAATCCATGCGAAGGAGAAGGCTTAGCTTCAAATACATGCGAAACAAATGATTTAGGTTCAGATACTTGCGATATAAGTGATATAGCTTCAAATGCAGACGAAACAAACGAGTTAGCTTAAACTCCAAGGCAATCACATGATTTAGCTTCAAATCAACACGATTTAGGTGGTTAAGCTTCAAATCCATGCGAAACAAATGATTTAGCATCAAATCAATGCGAAGTAGAAGGCTTAGCTACAAATCCATGCGACACAAATGATTTAGCTTCAAATCAATGAGATGTAGAAGGTTTTGCTTCAAATCCTTGCGAAACAAATGATTTAGCATCAGATACTAGCAATATAACTGAAATAGCTTCAAATGCAGGGGAAACAAACGAGTTATTATAAAATCCATGCAAAACACATGATTTAGCTTCAACTCAATACGATGTAGAAAGTTTAGCTTCAAAATCATGCGAAACAAATGGTTTAGCTTCTAATACTTGTGATATACATGATTTAGCATCAAATGCAGGCGAAACGAACGAGTTAGCATCAAATCCATGCGAAACACATGATTTAGCTGCAAATCAATGAGATGTAAATGGTTTAGCTTCAAATCCATGCTAAACAAATGATTTAGCATCAGATACTTGCGATATAACTGATATAGCTTCAAATGCAGGGGAAACAAACGAGTTAGCATAAAATCCATGCAAAACACATGATTTAGCTTCAAATCAATGCGATGTAGAAGGTTTAGGTTCAAATCCATGCGAAACAAATGATATAGCATCAGATACTTGCGATATAACTGATATAGTTTCAAATGCAGCGGAAACAAACGAGTTAGCATCCAATCCATACAAAACACATGATTTAGCTGCAAATCAATGCGATGTAAAAGGATTAGCTCCAAAACCAAGCGGAACAAATGATTTAGCTGCAAACACTTGTGATATAAGTGATATAGCTGCAAATGCAGACGAATCAAACGGGATAGCTTCAAAATCCATGCGATACATATCATTTAGCTTGAAATCGATACGATGGAGGTAGGTTTAGCTTCAAATCCATGGGAAACAAACGTTGTAGCTTCAAACCCTTGCGATATAAGTGATATAGCATCAAATGCAGGGGAAACGAACGAGTTAGCTTCAAATCCATGCGAAACACATGATTTAGCTGCAAATCAATGCGATGTAGAAGGTTTAGCTTCAAATCCATGCTAAACAAATCATTTAGCATCAGATACTTGCGATATAACTGATATAGCTTCAAATGCAGGGGAAACAAACGAGTAATTATAAAATCCATGCAAAACTCATGATTTAGCTTCAAATCAATGCGATGTAGAAGGTTTAGCTTCAAATACATGCAAAACAAATGATTTAGCTTCAGATACTTGCGTTATAAGTGATATAGCATCAAATGCAGGCGAAACGAACGAGTTAGCATCAAATCCATTCAAATCACATGATTTAGCTTCAAATCAATGCGATGTAGAAAGTTTAGCTTCAAATCCAAGCGAAACACATGATTTAACTTCAAATCAATGCGTTGTAGATGGTTTAGCGTCAAATCCATGCGAAACAAATGATTTAGCATCAAACTCTTGGGATATAAGTGATATAGCTTCAAATGCAGGAGAAACAAACGAGTTAGCTTCAAAATCCATGCGATACACATGATTTAGCTGGAAATCAATGCGATGTTGAAGGTTTAGTTTCAAATCAATGCGAAACAAATGATTCAGCTTCAGATACTTGCGATATATGTGATATATCATCAAATGCAAGCGAAACGAACGAGTTAGCATCAAATCCATGCAAATCACATGATTTAGCTGCAAATCAATGCGATGTAAAAGGATTAGCTCCAAATCCAAGCGACACAAATGATTTAGCTTCAGATACTTGCGGTATATGTGATATAGCTTCAAATGCAGGAGAAACAAACGAGTTAGCTTCAAAATCCATGTGATACACATGATTTAGCTGGAAATCAATGCGATGTTGAAGGTCTAGCTTCAAATCCATGCTAAACAAATGATTTAGCATCAGATACTTGCGATATAACTGATATAGCTTCAAATGCAGGGGAAACAAACGAGTTAGCATAAAATCCATGCAAAACACATGACTTAGCTTCAAATCAATGCGATGTAGTAGGTTTAGCTTCAACTCCATGCGAAACAAATGATTTAGCATCAGATACTTGCGATATAACTGATATAGTTTCAAATGCAGTGGAAACAAACGAGTTAGCATCCAATCCATGCAAAACACATGATTTAGCTGCAAATCAATGCGATGTAAAAGGATTAGCTCCAAATCCAAGCGAAACAAATGATTTAGCTTCAAACACTTGAGATATAAGTGATATAGCTGCAAATGCAGACGAATCAAACGGGATAGCTTCAAAATCCATGCGATACATATCATTTAGCTTGAAATCGATACGATGGAGGTAGGTTTAGCTTCAAATTCATGCGAAACAAATGATTTAGCTTCAAACACTTGCGAGGTAAGTGATATAGCATCAAATGCAGGCGAAACGAACGTTAGCTTCAAATTCATGCGAAACACATGATTTAGCTGCAAATCAATGCGATGTAGAAGGTTTAGTTTCAAATCCATGCGAAACATATGATTTAGGTTCAGATACTTGCGATATAAGTGATATACCTTCGAATTCAGACGAAACAAACGAGTTAGCTTCAAATCAATACGATGTAGAAGGTTTAGCTTCAAATCCATGCGATGTAGAATGTATAGTTTCTAATCCGTGTGAAACAAATGAGTTAGATTCAAATCAATACCATGTAGAAGGTTTAGCTTCAAATCCATGCGAAACAAATGATTTAGCATCAGATACTTGCGATATAACTGATATAGCTTCAAATGCAGGGGAAACAAACGAGTTAGCATCAAATTCATGCAGAACACATGATTTAGCTTGAAATCAAAGCGATGTAGAAGGTATAGCTTCAAATCCAAGCGAAACAAATAATTTAGCTTCAAATCATTGCGATGTAGAAGGTTTAGCTTCAAACCCATGCGAAACAAATGATTTAGCTTCAAACACTTGTGATATAAGTGATATAGCTGCAAATGCAGACGAATCAAACGGGATAGCTTCAAAATCCATGCGATACATATCATTTAGCTTCAAATCGATACGATGTAGAAGGTTTAGCTTCAAATCCATGCTAAACAAATGATTTAGCATCAGATACTTGCGATATAACTGATATAGCTTCAAATGCAGGGGAAACAAACGAGTTAGCATCAAATTCATGCAGAACACATGATTTAGCTTGAAATCAAAGCGATGTAGAGGGTATAGCTTCAAATCCAAGCGAAACACATGATTTAGCTTCAAATCATTGCGATGTAGAAGGTTTAGCTTCAAATCCATGCCAAACACATGATTAAGCTCCAAATCAATGCTATGTGGAAGCTTTAGCTTAAAATCCATGCGACACAAATGATTTTGCATCAGATTCTTGCGATATAAGTGATACAGCTTCAAATGCAGACGAAATAAACGAGTTAGCTTCCAATCCAAGCGAATCACATGATTAGGCTCCAAATCAATGCGATGTAGAAAATTTAGCTTCAAATCCATGCGAAGCAAATGATTTAGCTTCAGATACTAGCGACATAAGTGATATAGCTTCAAATGCAGATGAAACTAAAGAGTTAGCTTCAAATCCATGCGAAACACATGACTTGGCTCTAAATCAATACGATGTAGAAGGTTTAGCTTCATAACCATGCGACACAAATGATTTAGCTTCAAACACTTGTGGTATAAGTGATATAGCTGGAAATGCAGACGAATCAAACGGGATAGCTTCAAAGTCCATGCGATACATATCATTTAGCTTCAAATCGATACGATGTAGAAGGTTTTGCTTCTAATCCATGCGAAACAAACGATGTAGCTTCAAACACTTGCGATATAAGTGATATAGCATCAAATGCAGGCGAAACGAACGAGTTAGCTTCAAATCCATGCGATACACATGATTTAGCTGCATATCAATGCGATGTAGAAGGTTTAGCTTCAAATCCATGCGAAACAAACGATTTAGCATCAGTTACTTTCGATATAACTGATATAGCTTCAAATGCAGGGGAAACAAACGTGTTAGCATCAAATCCATGCAGAACACATGATTCAGCTTGAAATCAAAGCGATGTAGAAGGTATAGCTTCAAATCCAAGCGAAACACATGATTTAACTTCAAATCAATGCGATGTAGAAGGTTTAGCTTCAAATCCATGCGAAACAAATGATTTAGCTTCAAACACTTGTGATATAAGCGATATAGCTGCAAATGCAGACGAATCAAACGGGATAGCTTCAAAATCCATGCGATACATATCATTTAGCTTCAAATCGAAACGATGTAGAAGGTTTAGCTTCAAATCCATGCGAAACAAACGATGTAGCTTCAAACACTTGCGATATAAGTGATATAGCATCAAATGCAGGCGAAACGGACGAGTTAGCTTCAAATCCATGCGAAACACATGATTTATCTGCAAATCAATGCGATGTAGAAGGTTTAGCTTCAAATCCATGATAAACAAATCATTTAGCATCAGATACTTGCGATATAACTGATATAGCTTCAAATGCAGGGGAAACAAACGAGTTATTATAAAATCCTTGCAAAACACATGATTTAGCTTCAAATCAATGCGATGTAGATGGTTTAGCTTCAAATCCATGCGAAACAAATGTTTTTGCTTCAGATACTTGCGATATAAGTGATATAGCACCAAATGCAGGCGAAACGAACGAGTTAGCATCAAATCCATGCAAATCACATGATTTAGCTTCAAATCAATGCGATGTTGAAGGTTTAGCTTCAAATCCATGCTAAACAAATGATTTAGCATGAGATACTTGCGATATAACTGATATAGCTTCAAATGCAGGGGAAACAAACGAGTTAGCATAAAATCCATGCAAAACACATGATTTAGCTTCAAATCAATGCGATGTAGAAGGTTTAGCTTCAACTCCATGCGAAACAAATGATTTAGCATCAGATACTTGCGATATAACTGATATAGTTTCAAATGCAGTGGAAACAAACGAGTTAGCATCCAATTCATGCAAAACACATGATTTAGCTGCAAATCAATGCGAAGTAAAAGGATTAGCTCCAAATCCAAGCGAAACACATGATTTAGCTTCAAATCAATGCGATGTAGAAGGTATAGCTACAAATCCATGCGAAACAAATGATTTAGCATCAGATACTTTCGATATAACTGATATAGCTTCAAATGCAGGGGAAACAAACGTGTTAGCATCAAATCCATGCAGAACACATGATTCAGCTTGAAATCAAAGCGATGTAGAAGGTATAGCTTCAAATCCAAGCGAAACACATGATTTAACTTCAAATCAATGCGATGTAGAAGGTTTAGCTTCAAATCCATGCGAAACAAATGATTTAGCTTCAAACACTTGTGATATAAGTGATATAGCTGCAAATGCAGACGAATCAAACGGGATAGCTTCAAAATCCATGCGATACATATCATTTAGCTTCAAATCGAAACGATGTAGAAGGTTTAGCTTCAAATCCATGCGAAACAAACGATGTAGCTTCAAACACTTGCGATATAAGTGATATAGCATCAAATGCAGGCGAAACGGACGAGTTAGCTTCAAATCCATGCGAAACACATGATTTATCTGCAAATCAATGCGATGTAGAAGGTTTAGCTTCAAATCCATGATAAACAAATCATTTAGCATCAGATACTTGCGATATAACTGATATAGCTTCAAATGCAGGGGAAACAAACGAGTTATTATAAAATCCTTGTAAAACACATGATTTAGCTTCAAATCAATGCGATGTAGATGGTTTAGCTTCAAATCCATGCGAAACAAATGTTTTTGCTTCAGATACTTGCGATATAAGTGATATAGCATCAAATGCAGGCGAAACGAACGAGTTAGCATCAAATCCATGCAAATCACATGATTTAGCTGCAAATCAATGCGATGTAGAAGGTTTAGTTTCAAATCCATGCGAAACATATGATTTAGGTTCAGATACTTGCGATATAAGTGATATACCTTCGAATTCAGACGAAACAAACGAGTTAGCTTCAAATCAATACGATGTAGAAGGTTTAGCTTCAAATCCATGCGATGTAGAATGTATAGTTTCTAATCCATGCGAAACAAATGAGTTAGATTCAAATCAATGCGATGTAGAAGGTTTAGGTTCAAATCCATGCGAAACAAATGATATAGCATCAGATACTTGCGATATAACTGATATAGTTTCAAATGCAGCGGAAACAAACGAGTTAGCATCCAATCCATACAAAACACATGATTTAGCTGCAAATCAATGCGATGTAAAAGGATTAGCTCCAAAACCAAGCGGAACAAATGATTTAGCTGCAAACACTTGTGATATAAGTGATATAGCTGCAAATGCAGACGAATCAAACGGGATAGCTTCAAAATCCATGCGATACATATCATTTAGCTTGAAATCGATACGATGGAGGTAGGTTTAGCTTCAAATCCATGGGAAACAAACGATGTAGCTTCAAACCCTTGCGATATAAGTGATATAGCATCAAATGCAGGGGAAACGAACGAGTTAGCTTCAAATCCATGCGAAACACATGATTTAGCTGCAAATCAATGCGATGTAGAAGGTTTAGCTTCAAATCCATGCTAAACAAATCATTTAGCATCAGATACTTGCGATATAACTGATATAGCTTCAAATGCAGGGGAAACAAACGAGTAATTATAAAATCCATGCAAAACTCATGATTTAGCTTCAAATCAATGCGATGTAGAAGGTTTAGCTTCAAATACATGCAAAACAAATGATTTAGCTTCAGATACTTGCGTTATAAGTGATATAGCATCAAATGCAGGCGAAACGAACGAGTTAGCATCAAATCCATTCAAATCACATGATTTAGCTTCAAATCAATGCGATGTAGAAAGTTTAGCTTCAAATCCAAGCGAAACACATGATTTAACTTCAAATCAATGCGTTGTAGATGGTTTAGCGTCAAATCCATGCGAAACAAATGATTTAGCATCAAACTCTTGGGATATAAGTGATATAGCTTCAAATGCAGGAGAAACAAACGAGTTAGCTTCAAAATCCATGCGATACACATGATTTAGCTGGAAATCAATGCGATGTTGAAGGTTTAGTTTCAAATCAATGCGAAACAAATGATTCAGCTTCAGATACTTGCGATATATGTGATATATCATCAAATGCAAGCGAAACGAACGAGTTAGCATCAAATCCATGCAAATCACATGATTTAGCTGCAAATCAATGCGATGTAAAAGGATTAGCTCCAAATCCAAGCGACACAAATGATTTAGCTTCAGATACTTGCGATATAAGTGATATAGCTTCAAATGCAGGGGAAACAAACGAGTTAGCTACAAAATCCATGTGATACATATCATTTAGCTTCAAATCGATACGATGTAGAAGGTTTAGCTTCAAACCCATGCGAAACAAATGATTTAGCTTCAAACACTTGTGATATAAGTGATATAGCTGCAAATGCAGACGAATCAAACGGGATAGCTTCAAAATCCATGCGATACATATCATTTAGCTTCAAATCGATACGATGTAGAAGGTTTAGCTCCAAATCCATGCTAAACAAATGATTTAGCATCAGATACTTGCGATATAACTGATATAGCTTCAAATGCAGGGGAAACAAACGAGTTAGCATCAAATTCATGCAGAACACATGATTTAGCTTGAAATCAAAGCGATGTAGAGGGTATAGCTTCAAATCCAAGCGAAACACATGATTTAGCTTCAAATCATTGCGATGTAGAAGGTTTAGCTTCAAATCCATGCCAAACACATGATTAAGCTCCAAATCAATGCTATGTGGAAGCTTTAGCTTAAAATCCATGCGACACAAATGATTTTGCATCAGATTCTTGCGATATAAGTGATACAGCTTCAAATGCAGACGAAATAAACGAGTTAGCTTCCAATCCAAGCGAATCACATGATTAGGCTCCAAATCAATGCGATGTAGAAAATTTAGCTTCAAATCCATGCGAAGCAAATGATTTAGCTTCAGATACTAGCGACATAAGTGATATAGCTTCAAATGCAGATGAAACTAAAGAGTTAGCTTCAAATCCATGCGAAACACATGACTTGGCTCTAAATCAATACGATGTAGAAGGTTTAGCTTCATAACCATGCGACACAAATGATTTGGCTTCAAATACTTGCGATATAAGTGATATAGCTTCAAATGCAGGGGAAGCAAACGTGTTAGCATTTAATCCATGCGAAATAAATGACTAGGCTGCAAATCATTGCGATGTAGAAGGTTTAGCTTCAAATCCATGCGAAACACATGATTTAGCTGCTAATCAATTCTATGTAGAAGGTTTTGTTTCAAATCCATGCGAAACATATGATTTAGCTTCAGATACTTGCGATATAAGTGATATAGCTTCAAATGCAGGGGAAACAAACGAGTTAGCTACAAGATCCATGCGATACACATGATTAAGCTTGAAATCAATACTATGTAGAAGATTTAGCTTCAAATCCATGCGACACAAATGATTTAGGTTCAGATACTTGCCATATAAGTGATATAGCTTCAAATGCAGGAGATACAAACGAGGTAGCTTCAAAATCCATGCGATACACATCATTTAGCTTTAAATACATGCGAAGGAGAAGGCTTAGCTTCAAATCCATGCGAAGGAGAAGGCTTAGCTTCAAATACATGCGAAACAAATGACTTAGGTTCAGATACTTGCGATATAAGTGATATAGCTTCAAATGCAGGAGAAACAAACGAGTTAGCTTCAAAATCCATGTGATACACATGATTTAGTTGGAAATCAATGCGATGTTGAAGGTTTAGCTTCAAATCCATGCTAAACAAATGATTTAGCATGAGATACTTGCGATATAACTGATATAGCTTCAAATGCAGGGGAAACAAACGAGTTAGCATAAAATCCATGCAAAACACATGATTTAGCTTCAAATCAATGCGATGTAGTAGGTTTAATCAAATCCATGCGAAACAAATGATTTAGCTTCAAACACTTGTGGTATAAGTGATATAGCTGGAAATGCAGACGAATCAAACGGGATAGCTTCAAAGTCCATGCGAAACACATGATTTAGCTGCAAATCAATGCGATGTAGAAGGTTTAGCTTCAAATCCATGCGAAACAAACGATTTAGCATCAGTTACTTTCGATATAACTGATATAGCTTCAAATGCAGGGGAAACAAACGTGTTAGCATCAAATCCATGCAGAACACATGATTCAGCTTGAAATCAAAGCGATGTAGAAGGTATAGCTTCAAATCCAAGCGAAACACATGATTTAACTTCAAATCAATGCGATGTAGAAGGTTTAGCTTCAAATCCATGCGAAACAAATGATTTAGCTTCAAACACTTGTGATATAAGCGATATAGCTGCAAATGCAGACGAATCAAACGGGATAGCTTCAAAATCCATGCGATACATATCATTTAGCTTCAAATCGAAACGATGTAGAAGGTTTAGCTTCAAATCCATGCGAAACAAACGATGTAGCTTCAAACACTTGCGATATAAGTGATATAGCATCAAATGCAGGCGAAACGGACGAGTTAGCTTCAAATCCATGCGAAACACATGATTTATCTGCAAATCAATGCGATGTAGAAGGTTTAGCTTCAAATCCATGCGAAACAAATGTTTTTGCTTCAGATACTTGCGATATAAGTGATATAGCACCAAATGCAGGCGAAACGAACGAGTTAGCATCAAATCCATGCAAATCACATGATTTAGCTTCAAATCAATGCAATGTAGAAGGTTTAGCTTCAAATCCATGCGACACAAATGATTTAGCTTCAGATACTTGCGATATAAGTGATATAGCTTCAAATGCAGGAGAAACAAACGAGTTAGCTTCAAAATCCATGTGATACACATGATTTAGTTGGAAATCAATGCGATGTTGAAGGTTTAGCTTCAAATCCATGCCAAACAAATGATTTAGCATGAGATACTTGCGATATAACTGATATAGATTCAAATGCAGGGGAAACAAACGAGTTAGCATAAAATCCATGCAAAACACATGATTTAGCTTCAAATCAATGCGATGTAGAAGGTTTAGCTTCAACTCCATGCGAAACAAATGATTTAGCATCAGATACTTGCGATATAACTGATATAGTTTCAAATGCAGTGGAAACAAACGAGTTAGCATCCAATTCATGCAAAACACATGATTTAGCTGCAAATCAATGCGAAGTAAAAGGATTAGCTCCAAATCCAAGCGAAACACATGATTTAGCTTCAAATCAATGCGATGTAGAAGGTATAGCTACAAATCCATGCGAAACAAATGATTTAGCATCAGATACTTTCGATATAACTGATATAGCTTCAAATGCAGGGGAAACAAACGTGTTAGCATCAAATCCATGCAGAACACATGATTCAGCTTGAAATCAAAGCGATGTAGAAGGTATAGCTTCAAATCCAAGCGAAACACATGATTTAACTTCAAATCAATGCGATGTAGAAGGTTTAGCTTCAAATCCATGCGAAACAAATGATTTAGCTTCAAACACTTGTGATATAAGTGATATAGCTGCAAATGCAGACGAATCAAACGGGATAGCTTCAAAATCCATGCGATACATATCATTTAGCTTCAAATCGAAACGATGTAGAAGGTTTAGCTTCAAATCCATGCGAAACAAACGATGTAGCTTCAAACACTTGCGATATAAGTGATATAGCATCAAATGCAGGCGAAACGGACGAGTTAGCTTCAAATCCATGCGAAACACATGATTTATCTGCAAATCAATGCGATGTAGAAGGTTTAGCTTCAAATCCATGATAAACAAATCATTTAGCATCAGATACTTGCGATATAACTTATATAGCTTCAAATGCAGGGGAAACAAACGAGTTATTATAAAATCCTTGTAAAACACATGATTTAGCTTCAAATCAATGCGATGTAGATGGTTTAGCTTCAAATCCATGCAAAACAAATGTTTTTGCTTCAGATACTTGCGATATAAGTGATATAGCACCAAATGCAGGCGAAACGAACGAGTTAGCATCAAATCCATGCAAATCACATGATTTAGCTTCAAATCAATGCAATGTAGAAGGTTTAGCTTCAAATCCATGCGACACAAATGATTTAGCTTCAGATACTTGCGATATAAGTGATATAGCTTCAAATGCAGGAGAAACAAACGAGTTAGCTTCAAAATCCATGTGATACACATGATTTAGTTGGAAATCAATGCGATGTTGAAGGTTTAGCTTCAAATCCATGCTAAACAAATGATTTAGCATGAGATACTTGCGATATAACTGATATAGCTTCAAATGCAGGGGAAACAAACGAGTTAGCATAAAATCCATGCAAAACACATGATTTAGCTTCAAATCAATGCGATGTAGTAGGTTTAATCAAATCCATGCCAAACAAATGATTTAGCTTCAAACACTTGTGGTATAAGTGATATAGCTGGAAATGCAGACGAATCAAACGGGATAGCTTCAAAGTCCATGCGATACATATCATTTAGCTTCAAATCGATACGATGTAGAAGGTTTTGCTTCTAATCCATGCGAAACAAACGATGTAGCTTCAAACACTTGCGATATAAGTGATATAGCATCAAATGCAGGCGAAACGAACGAGTTAGCTTCAAATCCATGCGAAACACATGATTTAGCTGCAAATCAATGCGATGTAGAAGGTTTAGCATCAAATCCATGCGAAACAAACGATTTAGCATCAGTTACTTTCGATATAACTGATATAGCTTCAAATGCAGGGGAAACAAACGTGTTAGCATCAAATCCATGCAGAACACATGATTCAGCTTGAAATCAAAGCGATGTAGAAGGTATAGCTTCAAATCCAAGCGAAACACATGATTTAACTTCAAATCAATGCGATGTAGAAGGTTTAGCTTCAAATCCATGCGAAACAAATGATTTAGCTTCAAACACTTGTGATATAAGCGATATAGCTGCAAATGCAGACGAATCAAACGGGATAGCTTCAAAATCCATGCGATACATATCATTTAGCTTCAAATCGAAACGATGTAGAAGGTTTAGCTTCAAATCCATGCGAAACAAACGATGTAGCTTCAAACACTTGCGATATAAGTGATATAGCATCAAATGCAGGCGAAACGGACGAGTTAGCTTCAAATCCATGCGAAACACATGATTTATCTGCAAATCAATGCGATGTAGAAGGTTTAGCTTCAAATCCATGATAAACAAATCATTTAGCATCAGATACTTGCGATATAACTGATATAGCTTCAAATGCAGGGGAAACAAACGAGTTATTATAAAATCCTTGCAAAACACATGATTTAGCTTCAAATCAATGCGATGTAGATGGTTTAGCTTCAAATCCATGCGAAACAAATGTTTTTGCTTCAGATACTTGCGATATAAGTGATATAGCACCAAATGCAGGCGAAACGAACGAGTTAGCATCAAATCCATGCAAATCACATGATTTAGCTTCAAATCAATGCGATGTTGAAGGTTTAGCTTCAAATCCATGCTAAACAAATGATTTAGCATGAGATACTTGCGATATAACTGATATAGCTTCAAATGCAGGGGAAACAAACGAGTTAGCATAAAATCCATGCAAAACACATGATTTAGCTTCAAATCAATGCGATGTAGAAGGTTTAGCTTCAACTCCATGCGAAACAAATGATTTAGCATCAGATACTTGCGATATAACTGATATAGTTTCAAATGCAGTGGAAACAAACGAGTTAGCATCCAATTCATGCAAAACACATGATTTAGCTGCAAATCAATGCGAAGTAAAAGGATTAGCTCCAAATCCAAGCGAAACACATGATTTAGCTTCAAATCAATGCGATGTAGAAGGTATAGCTACAAATCCATGCGAAACAAATGATTTAGCATCAGATACTTTCGATATAACTGATATAGCTTCAAATGCAGGGGAAACAAACGTGTTAGCATCAAATCCATGCAGAACACATGATTCAGCTTGAAATCAAAGCGATGTAGAAGGTATAGCTTCAAATCCAAGCGAAACACATGATTTAACTTCAAATCAATGCGATGTAGAAGGTTTAGCTTCAAATCCATGCGAAACAAATGATTTAGCTTCAAACACTTGTGATATAAGTGATATAGCTGCAAATGCAGACGAATCAAACGGGATAGCTTCAAAATCCATGCGATACATATCATTTAGCTTCAAATCGAAACGATGTAGAAGGTTTAGCTTCAAATCCATGCGAAACAAACGATGTAGCTTCAAACACTTGCGATATAAGTGATATAGCATCAAATGCAGGCGAAACGGACGAGTTAGCTTCAAATCCATGCGAAACACATGATTTATCTGCAAATCAATGCGATGTAGAAGGTTTAGCTTCAAATCCATGATAAACAAATCATTTAGCATCAGATACTTGCGATATAACTGATATAGCTTCAAATGCAGGGGAAACAAACGAGTTATTATAAAATCCTTGTAAAACACATGATTTAGCTTCAAATCAATGCGATGTAGATGGTTTAGCTTCAAATCCATGCGAAACAAATGTTTTTGCTTCAGATACTTGCGATATAAGTGATATAGCACCAAATGCAGGCGAAACGAACGAGTTAGCATCAAATCCATGCAAATCACATGATTTAGCTTCAAATCAATGCAATGTAGAAGGTTTAGCTTCAAATCCATGCGACACAAATGATTTAGCTTCAGATACTTGCGATATAAGTGATATAGCTTCAAATGCAGGAGAAACAAACGAGTTAGCT
Organism: Megalopta genalis; assembly: GCF_051020955.1. NCBI lineage: Eukaryota > Metazoa > Arthropoda > Insecta > Hymenoptera > Halictidae > Megalopta > Megalopta genalis. The sequence continues at coordinate 436,196 of NW_027476220.1, read as the reverse complement.
TCAAAATCCATGTGATACACATGATTTAGTTGGAAATCAATGCGATGTTGAAGGTTTAGCTTCAAATCCATGCTAAACAAATGATTTAGCATGAGATACTTGCGATATAACTGATATAGCTTCAAATGCAGGGGAAACAAACGAGTTAGCATAAAATCCAAGCGAAACACATGATTTAGCTTCAAATCAATGCGATGTAGAAGGTATAGCTACAAATCCATGCGAAACAAATGATTTAGCATCAAACACTTGAGATATAAGTGATATAGCTTCAAATGCAGACGAAACAAACGAGTTAGCTTCAAATCCAAGCGAAACACATGATTTGGTTTGAAATCAATGCGATGTAGAAGGTTTAGATTCAAATACATCCGAAGCAAATGATTTAGGTTCAAACACATAGGATATAAGTGATATAGCTTCAAATGCAGACGAATCAAACGAGTTAGCTTCAATATCCATGCTATACCAACGATTTAGCTTCAAATCGATGCGAAGTAGAAGGCTTAGCTGCAAATCCATGCGGAACAAATGATTTAGCTTCATATTCTAGTGATATTGGTGATATAGCTTCAAATGCAGACGAAACAAACGAGTTAGCTTCAAACACGAGCGAAGCACATCATTTAGCTTTAAATCCATGCGAAGGAGAAGGCTTAGCTTCAAATCCATGCGAAACAAATGATTTAGGTTCAGATACTTGCGATATAAGTGATATAGCTTCAAATGCAGGCGAAACTAACGAGTTAGCTCCAAATCCATGCGAAACACATGATTTAGATGCAAATCAATTCTATGTAGAAGGTTTAGTTTCAAATTCATGCGAAACATATGATTTAGGTTCAGATACTTGCAATATAACTGAAATAGCTTAAAATACAGGGGAAGCAAACGAGTTAGCTTCAAAATCCATGCGAAACAGAACATTTAGCTTCAAATACTTGCGATACAAGTGATATAGCTTCAAGTGCAGACCAAACAAGCGAGTTAGCTTCATATCCAAGCGAAACACATGATTTAGCTTCTAATCAATGCGATGTAGAAGGCTTGGCTTCAAATCCATGCGGAACAAATGATTGAGCTTCAAACACTTCGGATGTAGGTGATATAGCTTCAACTGCATGCGCAACAAACGAATTAGGTTCAAATCCATGCGAAACACGTGATTAAGATTCAAATCTATGCGATGTAGAAGGGGTAGCTCCAAATCCATGCGACACAACTGATTTGGCTTCAAATACTTCCGAATGTTAGTGATTTAGATTCAAAAGGAGGCGAATCAAACGAGCCAGCTTCAAATCCAAGCGAAACGAATGATTTAGCATCAAATCAATGCGAAGTAGAAGGCTTAGCTTCAAATCCATGCGACACAAATGATTTAGCTTAAGATACTTGCGATATAAGTGATATAGCTTCAAATGCGGGGGAAACGAACGAGTTAGCTTCAAATCCATGCGAAACACATGATTTAGCTGCAAATCAATGCGATGTAGATGATTTAGCTTCAAATCAATGCGATGTAGAAAGTTTAGCTTCAAATCCAAGCGAAACACATGATTTAACTTCAAATCAATGCGTTGTAGATGGTTTAGCGTCAAATCCATGCGAAACAAACGATTTAGCATCAAACTCTTGGGATATAAGTGATATAGCTTCAAATGCAGGAGAAACAAGCGAGTTAGCTTCAAAATCCATGCGATACACATGATTTAGCTGGAAATAAATGCGATGTTGAAGGTTTAGCTTCAAATCAATGCGAAACAAATGATTGAGCTTCAAATACTTGCGATATAAGTGATATAGCATAAAATGCAGGCGAAACGAACGAGTTAGCATCAAATCCATGCAAATCACATGATTTAGCTTCAAATCAATGCGATGTAGAAGGTTTAGCTTCAAACCAAAGCGATGTGGACGGTTTAGCTTCAAACCAATGCGATGTGGAGAGTTTAGCTTCAAATCCGTGCGACACAAATTACTTGCACCAGATACTTGCGAAATTAGTGATATAGCTTCAAATGCAGGAGAAACAAACGAGTTAGCTACAAATCCAAGCAAAACACATGATTTAACTTCAAATCAATGCGATGTAGAAGGTTTAGCTTCAAATCCATGCGAAACAAATGATTTAGCTTCAAACACTTGTGATATAAGTGATATAGCTGCAAATGCAGATGAATCAAACGGGATAGCTTCAAAATCCATGCGATACATATCATTTAGCTTCAAATCGAAACGATGTAGAAGGTTTAGCTTCAAATCCATGCGAAACAAACGATGTAGCTTCAAACACTTGCGATATAAGTGATATAGCATCAAATGCAGGCGAAACGGCCGAGTTAGCTTCAAATCCATGCGAAACACATGTTTTATCTGCAAATCAATGCGATGTAGATGGTTTAGCTTCAAATCCGTGCGACACAAATTACTTGCACCAGATACTTGCGAAATTAGTGATATAGCTTCAAATGCAGGAGAAACAAACGAGTTAGCTACAAATCCAAGCAAAACACATGATTCAGCTTCAAATCAATGCGATGTAGAAGGTTTAGCTTCAGATCCATGCGACACAATTGATTTAGCTTCATATAATTGCGATATAAGTGATATAGCTTCAAATGCAGGAGAAATTAACGAGTTAGCTTCAAAATCCATACGATACACATGATTTAGATTGAAATCAATGCGATGTTGAAGTTTTAGCTTCAAATCCATGCGGCACAAATGATTTAGCTTCAAACACTTGCGATATAAGTGATATAGCATCAAATGCAGGTGAAACGAACGAGTTAGCATCAAATCCATGCGAAACAAATGATTTAGCATCAGATACTTGCAATATAACTGAAATAGCTTCAAATGCAGGGGAAGCAAACGAGTTAGCATCTAATCCATGCAAAACACATGATTTAGCTTCAAATCAAAACGATGTAGAAGGTATAGCTTCAAAACCAAGCGAAACACATGATTTAGCTTCAAATCAATGCGATGTTGAAGGTTTAGCTTCAAATCCATGCGAAACAAATGATTTAGCTTCAAACACTTGTGATATAAGTGATATAGCTGCAAATGCAGATGAATCAAACGGGATAGCTTCAAAATCCATGCGATACATATCATTTAGCTTCAAATCGAAACGATGTAGAAGGTTTAGCTTCAAATCCATGCGAAACAAACGATGTAGCTTCAAACACTTGCGATATAAGTGATATAGCATCAAATGCAGGCGAAACGGCCGAGTTAGCTTCAAATCCATGCGAAACACATGTTTTATCTGCAAATCAATGCGATGTAGATGGTTTAGCTTCAAATCCATGCGAAACAAATGTTTTTGCTTCAGATACTTGCGATATAAGTGGTATAGCACCAAATGCAGGCGAAACGAACGAGTTAGCATCAAATCCATGCAAATCACATGATTTAGCTTCAAATCAATGCAATGTAGAAGGTTTAGCTTCAAATCCATGCGACACAAATGATTTAGCTTCAGATACTTGCGATATAAGTGATATAGCTTCAAATGCAGGAGAAACAAACGAGTTAGCTTCAAAATCCATGTGATACACATGATTTAGTTGGAAATCAATGCGATGTTGAAGGTTTAGCTTCAAATCCATGCTAAACAAATGATTTAGCATGAGATACTTGCGATATAACTGATATAGCTTCAAATGCAGGGGAAACAAACGAGTTAGCATAAAATCCATGCAAAACACATGATTTAGCTTCAAATCAATGCGATGTAGAAGGTTTAGCTTCAACTCCATGCGAAACAAATGATTTAGCATCAGATACTTGCGATATAACTGATATAGTTTCAAATGCAGTGGAAACAAACGAGTTAGCATCCAATTCATGCAAAACACATGATTTAGCTGCAAATCAATGCGATGTAAAAGGATTAGCTCCAAATCCAAGCGAAACACATGATTTAGCTTCAAATCAATGCGATGTAGAAGGTATAGCTACAAATCCATGCGAAACAAATGATTTAGCATCAAACACTTGAGATATAAGTGATATAGCTTCAAATGCAGACGAAACAAACGAGTTAGCTTCAAATCCAAGCGAAACACATGATTTGGTTTCAAATCAATGCGATGTAGAAGGTTTAGATTCAAATACATCCGAAGCAAATGATTTAGGTTCAAACACATAGGATATAAGTGATATAGCTTCAAATGCAGACGAATCAAACGAGTTAGCTTCAATATCCATGCTATACCAACGATTTAGCTTCAAATCGATGCGAAGTAGAAGGCTTAGCTGCAAATCCATGCGGAACAAATGATTTAGCTTCATATTCTAGTGATATTGGTGATATAGCTTCAAATGCAGACGAAACAAACGAGTTAGCTTCAAACACGAGCGAAGCACATCATTTAGCTTTAAATCCATGCGAAGGAGAAGGCTTAGCTTCAAATCCATGCGAAACAAATGATTTAGGTTCAGATACTTGCGATATAAGTGATATAGCTTCAAATGCAGGCGAAACTAACGAGTTAGCTCCAAATCCATGCGAAACACATGATTTAGATGCAAATCAATTCTATGTAGAAGGTTTAGTTTCAAATTCATGCGAGACATATGATTTAGGTTCAGATACTTGCAATATAACTGAAATAGCTTAAAATACAGGGGAAGCAAACGAGTTAGCTTCAAAATCCATGCGAAACAGAACATTTAGCTTCAAATACTTGCGATACAAGTGATATAGCTTCAAGTGCAGACCAAACAAGCGAGTTAGCTTCATATCCAAGCGAAACACATGATTTAGCTTCTAATCAATGCGATGTAGAAGGCTTGGCTTCAAATCCATGCGGAACAAATGATTGAGCTTCAAACACTTCGGATGTAGGTGATATAGCTTCAACTGCATGCGCAACAAACGAATTAGGTTCAAATCCATGCGAAACACGTGATTAAGATTCAAATCTATGCGATGTAGAAGGGGTAGCTCCAAATCCATGCGACACAACTGATTTGGCTTCAAATACTTCCGAATGTTAGTGATATAGCTTCAAAAGGAGGCGAATCAAACGAGCCAGCTTCAAATCCAAGCGAAACGAATGATTTAGCATCAAATCAATGCGAAGTAGAAGGCTTAGCTTCAAATCCATGCGACACAAATGATTTAGCTTAAGATACTTGCGATATAAGTGACATAGCTTCAAATGCGGGGGAAACGAACGAGTTAGCTTCAAATCCATGCGAAACACATGATTTAGCTGCAAATCAATGCGATGTAGATGATTTAGCTTCAAATCAATGCGATGTAGAAAGTTTAGCTTCAAATCCAAGCGAAACACATGATTTAACTTCAAATCAATGCGTTGTAGATGGTTTAGCGTCAAATCCATGCGAAACAAACGATTTAGCATCAAACTCTTGGGATATAACTGATATAGCTTCAAATGCAGGAGAAACAAGCGAGTTAGCTTCAAAATCCATGCAATACACATGATTTAGCTGGAAATCAATGCGATGTTGAAGGTTTAGCTTCAAATCAATGCGAAACAAATGATTGAGCTTCAAATACTTGCGATATAAGTGATATAGCATCAAATGCAGGCGAAACGAACGAGTTAGCATCAAATCCATGCAAATCACATGATTTAGCTTCAAATCAATGCGATGTAGAAGGTTTAGCTTCAAACCAAAGCGATGTGGACGGTTTAGCTTCAAACCAATGCGATGTGGAGAGTTTAGCTTCAAATCCGTGCGACACAAATTACTTGCACCAGATACTTGCGAAATTAGTGATATAGCTTCAAATGCAGGAGAAACAAACGAGTTAGCTACAAATCCAAGCAAAACACATGATTCAGCTTCAAATCAATGCGATGTAGAAGGTTTAGCTTCAAATCCATGCGGCACAAATGATTTAGCTTCAAACACTTGCGATATAAGTGATATAGCATCAAATGCAGGTGAAACGAACGAGTTAGCATCAAATCCATGCGAAACAAATGATTTAGCATCAGATACTTGCAATATAACTGAAATAGCTTCAAATGCAGGGGAAGCAAACGAGTTAGCATCTAATCCATGCAAAACACATGATTTAGCTTCAAATCAAAACGATGTAGAAGGTATAGCTTCAAAACCAAGCGAAACACATGATTTAGCTTCAAATCAATGCGATGTTGAAGGTTTAGCTTCAAATCCATGCGAAACAAATGATTTAGCTTCAAACACTTGGGATATAAGTGATATGGCTGCAAATGCAGACGAATCAAACGGGGTAGGTTCAAAATCCATGCGATACATATCATTTAGCTTCAAATCGATACGAAGTAGAATGCTTCGCTTCAAATCCATGCGAAACAAATGATTTAGGTTCAGATACTTGCGATATATTGATATAGTTTCAAATGCAGGTGAAACTAACGAGTTAGCTCCAAATCCATGCGAAAAAAATGATTTAGCTTCAAATCAATGCGAAGTAGAAGGCTTAGGTTCAAATCCATGCGAAACAGATGATTCAGCTTCAAATACTTGCGATATAAGTGATATAGCTTCAAATGCGGGCGAAACAAACGAGTTAGCTTGAAATCCAAGCGAAATACTTGATTTAGCTTCAACTCAATGCGATGTAGATGGTTTAGCTTCAAATCCATGCGAAACAAATGATTTAGCTTCAGATACTTGTGATATAAGTGATATATATTCTAATGCAGACGAAGCAAACGAGTTAGCTTCAAATTCATGCAAAACACATGATTTAGCTGCAAATCAATGCGATGTAGAAGGTTTAGCTTCAAATCCATGCGAAACAAATGATTTAACATCAGATAGTTGCGATACAAGTGATATAGTTTCAACTGCAGGGGAAACAAACGAGTTAGCTTCAAATCCATACAATACACATGATTAAGCTTCAAATCAATGCTATGTAGAAGGTTTCGCTTCAAATCCATGAGACACTAATGATTTAGCTTCATATACTAGCGATATAAGTGATATAGCTTCAAATACATGCGAAACAAACGAGTTAGCTTCAAATCCAAGCGAATCACAAGCTTTAGCTTCAAAGCAGTGCGATTTAGATGGTTCAACTTCAAATCCAGGCGATACAAATAATTTACTTTCAAACGCTTGGGATATAAGTGATATAGCTTCAAATGCAGACGAAACAAACGAGTTATCTTCAAATCCATGCGAAACACATGATTTAGCTGCAAATCAATCCGATGTAGAAGGTTTAGCTTCAAATCCATGAGGCACAAATGATTTAGATTCAGAGACTTGCGATATAAGTGCTACAGCTTCAAATGCAGACGAATCAAACGAGTTAGCTTCCAATCCAAGCGAATCACATGATGTAGCTTCAAATCAATGCGATGTAGAAAGTTTAGCTTCAAATCCATGCGAAACAAATGATCTAGCATCAGATACTTGCGATATAACTGATATAGCTTCAAATGCAGGGGAAACAAACGAGTTAGCTCCAAATCCATGCGAAACATATGATTTAGATTCAAATCAATGCGATGTATAAGTTTTAACTTCAAATCCATGCGAAACACATGATTTAGCTTCAAATCAATGCGATGTATAAATTTTAGCTTCTAATCCAAGCGAAATACGTGATTTAGCTTCAAATGAATGCTATGTGGAAGGTTTAGTTTCAAATCCAAGCGACACAAATGATTTGGCTTCAAATACTTGCGATATAAATGATATAGCCTCAAATGCATGCGGAACAAACAAGTTAGCTTCAAATTCATGCGAAATACATGATTTCAAAGCAAATCAATGTGATGTAGAAGGCTTAGCTTCAACTACATGCGAAACCAATGATTTAGCTTCTGATACTTGCGATATAAGTGATATAGCTTCAAATGCAGACGAAACAGACGAGATAGCTTCAAATCCATGCGACACATGTGATTTTGCTTCAGATTCTTGCGATATACGTGATATAGCTTCAAATGCCGACGAACCTAACGAGTGAGCTTCATATCCAAGCGAAACACATGATTTATCGTCAAATCAATGCGATGTAGAAGGTTTAGCTTCAAATCCATGCGAAACAAATTATTTAGCATCAGATACTTGCGATATAAGTGATATAGCTTCAAATCCATGCGAAACAAATGATTTAGCTTCAGATACTTGTGATATAAGTGATATATATTCTAATGCAGACGAAGCAAACGAGTTAGCTTCAAATTCATGCAAAACACATGATTTAGCTGCAAATCAATGCGATGTAGAAGGATTAGCTTCACATCCATGCGAAACAAATGATTTAGCTTCAGATATTTGCGATAGAAGTGATATAGCTTCAAATGCAGTCGAAACAAACGAGTCAGCTTCAAATCCATGCCAAACATATGCTTCAGCTGCAAATCAATGCGATATAGAAGGTTTAGCTTCAAATCAATGCGAAACAAATGATTTAGGTTCAGATACTTGCGATATAAGTGATATAGCTTCAAATGCAGACGAAACAAACGAGTTAGCTTAAACTCCAAGCCAGTCACATGTTTTAGCTTCAAATCAACACGATTTAGAAGGATAAGCGTCAAATCCATGCGAAACGAATGATTTAGATACAGATACTTGCGATATAACTGAAATAGCTTAAAATACAGGGGAAGCAAACGAATTAGCTTCAAAATCTATGCGAAACAGATCATTTAGCTTCAAATACTTGCGATACAAGTGATATAGCTTCAAGTGCAGACCAAACAAGCGAGTTAGCTACATATATAAGCGAAACACATGATTTAGCTTCTAATCAATGCGATGTAGAAGGCTTGGCTTCAAATCCATGCGGAACAAATGATTGAGCTTCAAACACTTCGGATGTAGGTGATATAGCTTCAACTGCATGCGCAACAAACGAGTTAGGTTCAAATCCATGCGAAACACGTGATTAAGATACAAATCTATGCGATGTAGAAGGGGTAGCTCCAAATCCATGCGACACAACTGATTTGGCTTCAAATACTTCCGAATGTTAGTGATATAGCTTCAAAAGGAGGCGAATCAAACGAGCCAGCTTCAAATCCAAGCGAAACGAATGATTTAGCATCAAATCAATGCGAAGTAGAAGGCTTAGGTTCAAATCCATGCGACACAAATGATTTAGCTTCAGATACTTGCGATATAAGTGATATAGCTTCAAATGCAGGGGAAACGTACGAGTTAGCTTCAAATCCATGCGAAATACATGATTTAGCTGCAAATCAATGCGATGTAGAAGGTTTAGCTTCAAATCAATGCTAAACAAATCATTTAGCATCAGATACTTGCGATATAACTGATATAGCTTCAAATGCAGGGGAAACAAACGAGTAATTATAAAATCCATGCAAAACAAATGATTTAGCTTCAAATCAATGCGATGTAGAAGGTTTAGCTTCAAATCCATGCGAAACAAATGATTTAGCTTCAGATACTTGCGATATAAGTGATATAGCATCAAATGCAGGCGAAACGAACGAGTTAGCATCAAATCCATGCAAATCACACGATTTAGCTTCAAATCAATGCGATGTAGAAAGTTTAGCTTCAAATCCAAGCGAAACACATGATTTAGCTGGAAATCAATGCGATGTTGAAGGTTTAGCTTCAAATCAATGCGAAACAAATGATTCAGCTTCAAATACTTGCGATATAAGTGATATAGCATCAAATGCAGGCGAAACGAACGAGTTAGCATCAAATCCATGCAAATCACATGATTTGGCTTCAAATCAATGCGATGTAGAAGGTTTAGCTTCAAACCAATGCGATGTGGAAGGTTTAGCTTCAAACCAATGCGATGTGGAGAGTTTAGCTTCAAATCCGTGCGACACAAATTACTTGCATCAGATACTTGCGAAATTAGTGATATAGCTTCAAATGCAGGGGAAACAAACGAGTTAGCATAAAATCCATGCAAAACACATGATTTAGCTTCAAATCAATGCGATGTAGAAGGTATAGCTACAAATCCATGCGAAACAAATGATTTAGCATCAAACACTTGAGATATAAGTGATATAGCTTCAAATGCAGACGAAACAAACGAGTTAGCTTCAAATCCAAGCGAAACAAATGATTTGGTTTCAAATCAATGCGATGTAGAAGGTTTAGATTCAAATACATCCGAAGCAAATCATTTAGGTTCAAACACATAGGATATAAGTGATATAGCTTCAAATGCAGACGAATCAAACGAGTTAGCTTCAATATCCATGCTATACCAACGATTTAGCTTCAAATCGATGCGAAGTAGAAGGCTTAGCTGCAAATCCATGCGGAACAAATGATTTAGCTTCATATTCTAGTGATATTGGTGATATAGCTTCAAATGCAGACGAAACAAACGAGTTAGCTTCAAACACGAGCGAAGCACATCATTTAGCTTTAAATCCATGCGAAGGAGAAGGCTTAGCTTCAAATCCATGCGAAACAAATGATTTAGGTTCAGATACTTGCGATATAAGTGATATAGCTTCAAATGCAGGCGAAACTAACGAGTTAGCTCCACATCCATGCGAAACACATGATTTAGATGCAAATCAATTCTATGTAGAAGGTTTAGTTTCAAATTCATGCGAAACATATGATTTAGGTTCAGATACTTGCTATATAACTGAAATAGCTTAAAATACAGGGGAAGCAAACGAGTTAGCTTCAAAATCCATGCGAAACAGAACATTTAGCTTCAAATACTTGCGATAATAGTGATATAGCTTCAAGTGCAGACCAAACAAGCGAGTTAGCTTCATATCCAAGCGAAACACATGATTTAGCTTCTAATCAATGCGATGTAGAAGGCTTGGCTTCAAATCCATGCGGAACAAATGATTGAGCTTCAAACACTTCGGATGTAGGTGATATAGCTTCAACTGCATGCGCAACAAACGAATTAGGTTCAAATCCATGCGAAACACGTGATTAAGATTCAAATCTATGCGATGTAGTAGGGGTAGCTCCAAATCCATGCGACACAACTGATTTGGCTTCAAATACTTCCGAATGTTAGTGATATAGCTTCAAAAGGAGGCGAATCAAACGAGCCAGCTTCAAATCCAAGCGAAACGAATGATTTAGCATCAAATCAATGCAAAGTAGAAGGCTTAGCTTCAAATCCATGCGACACAAATGATTTAGCTTCAGATACTTGCGATATAAGTGATATAGCTTCAAATGCAGGGGAAACGAACGAGTTAGCTTCAAATCCATGCGAAACACATGATTTAGCTGGAAATCAATGCGATGTAGAAGGTTTAGCTTCAAATCCATGCTAAACAAATCATTTAGCATCAGATACTTGCTATAAAACTGATACAGCTTCAAATGCAGGGGAAACAAACGAGTAATTATAAAATCCATGCAAAACACATGATTTAGCTTCAAATCAATGCGATGTAGAAGGTTTAGCTTCAAATCCATGCGAAACAAATGATTTAGCTTCAGATACTTGCGATATAAGTGATATAGCCTCAAATGCAGGCGAAACGAACGAGTTAGCATCAAATCCATGCAAATCACACGATTTAGCTTCAAATCAATGCGATGTAGAAAGTTTAGCTTCAAATCCAAGCGAAACACATGATTTAACTTCAAATCAATGCGTTGTAGATGGTTTAGCGTCAAATCCATGCGAAACAAACGATTTAGCATCAAACTCTTGGGATATAAGTGATATAGCTTCAAATGCAGGAGAAACAAACGAGTTAGCTTCAAAATCCATGCGATACACATGATTTAGCTGGAAATCAATGCGATGTTGAAGGTTTAGCTTCAAATCAATGCGAAACAAATGATTCAGCTTCAAATACTTGCGATATAAGTGATATAGCATCAAATGCAGGCGAAACGAACGAGTTAGCATCAAATCCATGCAAATCACATGATTTAGCTTCAAATCAATGTGATGTAGAAGGTTTAGCTTCAAACCAATGCGATGTGGAAGGTTTAGCTTCAAACCAATGCGATATGGAGAGTTTAGCTTCAAATCCGTGCGACACAAATTACTTGCATCAGATACTTGCGAAATTAGTAATATAGCTTCAAATGCAGGAGAAACAAACGAGTTAGCTACAAATCCAAGCAAAACACATAATTCTGCTTCAAATCAATGCGATGTAGAAGGTTTAGCTTCAGATCCATGCGACACAAATGATTTAGCTTCATATAATTGCGATATAAGTGATATAGCTTCAAATGCAGGAGAAATTAACGAGTTAGCTTCAAAATCCATACGATACACATGATTTAGATTGAAATCAATGCGATGTTGAAGTTTTAGCTTCAAATCCATGCGGCACAAATGATTTTGCTTCAGATACTTGCGATATAAGTGATATAGCTTCAAATGCAGGAGAAACAAACGAGTTAGCTACAAAATCCATGCGAAACACATGATTTAGCTGCAAATAAATACGATGTAGAAGGCTTAGCTTCAAATCAATGCCAAACAAATGATTTATATTCAAATACTTGCGATATTCATGATTTAGCTTCAACTGCATGCGGAACAAACGAGTTAGCACCAAACCCAAGCGAAACACATGATTTAGCTTCAAATCAATTCGAAGTAGAAGGCTTAGCATCAAATCCATTCGATATAAATGGTTCAGCTTATAATACTTTTGATATACACGATTTAGCTGCTACTGCTTGCAAAACAAACGAGTTAGCATCCAATCCATGCAAAACACATGATTTAGCTGCAAATCAATGCGATGTAAAAGGATTAGCTCCAAATCCACGCGACACAAATGATTTAGCTTCAAATCAATGCAATGTAGAAGGTATAGCTACAAATCCATGCGAAACAAATGATTTAGCATCAAACACTTGAGATATAAGTGATATAGCTTCAAATGCACACGAATCAAACGAGTTAGCTTCAAAATCCATGTGATACTCATGATTTAGCTGGAAATCAATGCGATGTTGAAGGCTTAGCTTCAAATCCATGCGAAACACATGATTTAGCTGCAAGTCAATGCTATGTAGAATGTTTAGTTTCAAATCCATGCTAAACAAATGATTTAGCATCAGATACTTGCGATATAACTGATATAGCTTCAAATGCAGGGGAAACAAACGAGTTAGCATCAAATTCATGCAGAACACATGATTTAGCTTGAAATCAAAGCGATGTAGAAGGTATAGCTTCAAATCCAAGCGAAACACATGATTTAGCTTCAGATACTTGCGATATAAGTGATATAGCATCAAATGCAGGCGAAACGAACGAGTTAGCATCAAATCCATTCAAATCACATGATTTAGCTTCAAATCAATGCGATGTAGAAAGTTTAGCTTCAAATCCAAGCGAAACACATGATTTAGCTTCAAATCAATGCGATGTTGAAGGTTTAGCTTCAAATCAATGCGAAACAAATGATTTAGCTTCAGATACTTGCGATATAAGTGATATTGTTTCAAATGCAGGAGAAACAAACGAGTTAGCTACAAAATCCATGCGAAACACATGATTCAGCTGCAAATAAATACGATGTAGAAGGCTTAGCTTCAAATCAATGCCAAACAAATGGTTTATATTCAAATACTTGCGATATTCATGATTTAGCTTCAACTGCATGCGGAACAAACGAGTTAGCACCAAACCCAAGCGAAACACATGATTTAGCTTCAAATCAATTCGAAGTAGAAGGCTTAGCATCAAATCCATGCGATATAAATGGTTCAGCTTATAATACTTTTGATATACACGATTTAGCTGCTACTGCTTGCAAAACAAACGAGTTAGCATCCAATCCATGCAAAACACATGATTTAGCTGCAAATCAATGCGATGTAAAAGGATTAGCTCCAAATCCAAGCGAAACAAATGATTTAGCTGCAAACACTTGTGATATAAGTGATATAGCTGCAAATGCAGACGAATCAAACGGGATAGCTTCAAAATCCATGCGATACATATCATTTAGCTTGAAATCGATACGATGGAGGTAGGTTTAGCTTCAAATCCATGGGCAACAAACGATGTAGCTACAAACCCTTGCGATATAAGTGATATAGCATCAAATGCAGGGGAAACGAACGAGTTAGCTTCAAATCCATGCGAAACACATGATTTAGCTGCAAATCAATGCGATGTAGAAGGTTTAGCTTCAAATCCATGCTAAACAAATCATTTAGCATCAGATACTTGCGATATAACTGATATAGCTTCAAATGCAGGTCAAACAAACGAGTAATTATAAAATCCATGCAAAACACATGATTTAGCTTCAAATCAATGCGATGTAGAAGGTTTAGCTTCAAATCCATGCGAAACAAATGATTTAGCTTCAGATACTTGCGATATAAGTGATATAGCATCAAATGCAGGCGAAACGAACGAGTTAGCATCAAATCCATTCAAATCACATGATTTAGCTTCAAATCAATGCGATGTAGAAAGTTTAGCTTCAAATCCAAGCGAAACACATGATTTAGCTTCAAATCAATGCGATGTTGAAGGTTTAGCTTCAAATCAATGCGAAACAAATGATTCAGCTTCAGATACTTGCGATATAAGTGATATTGCTTCAAATGCAGACGAAACGAACGTTGTAGCTTCAACTCCATACGAAACATATTACTTAGCTGCAAATCAATGCGATGTAGAAGGTTTAGCTTCAAACCAATGCGATGTAGAAGGTTTAGCTTCAAACCAATGCGATGTGGAAGGTTTAGCTTCAAATCCGTGCGACACAAATTACTTGCATCAGATACTTGCGAAATAAGTGATATAGATTCAAATGCAGGAGAAACAAACGAGTTAGCTACAAATCCAAGCAAAACACATGATTCAGCTTCAAATCGACACGATGTAGAAGGTTTAGCTTCAAATCCAAGCGAAATACATGATTTAGCATCAGATACTTGCGATATAACTGATATAGCTTCAAATGCAGGGGAAACAAACGAGTTAGCATCAAATCCATGCAAAACACATGATTTAGCTTCAAATCAATTCGATGTAGAAGGTTTAGCTTCAAATCCAAGCGAAACACATGATTTAGCTTCAAAACAATGCAATGTAGAAGGTATAGCTACAAATCCATGCGAAACAAATGATTTAGCATCAAACACTTGAGATATAAGTGATATAGCTTCAAATGCAGACGAATCAAACGAGTTAGCTTCAAAATCCATGTGATACTCATGATTTAGCTGGAAATCAATGCGATGTTGAAGGCTTAGCTTCAAACCCATGCGAAACAAATGATTTAGCTTCAAACAGTTGTGATATAAGTGATATAGCTGCAAATGCAGACGAATCAAACGGGATAGCTTCAAAATCCATGCGATACATATCATTTAGCTTCAAATCGATACGATGTAGAAGGTTTAGCTTCAAATCCATGCGGCACAAATGATTTAGCTTCAGATACTTGCGATATAAGTGATATAGCTTCAAATGCAGGAGAAACAAACGAGTTAGCTACAAAATCCATGCGAAACACATGATTCAGCTGCAAATAAATACGATGTAGAAGGCTTAGCTTCAAATCAATGCCAAACAAATGGTTTATATTCAAATACTTGCGATATTCATGATTTAGCTTCAACTGCATGCGGAACAAACGAGTTAGCACCAAACCCAAGCGAAACACATGATTTAGCTTCAAATCAATTCGAAGTAGAAGGCTTAGCATCAAATCCATGCGATATAAATGGTTCAGCTTATAATACTTTTGATATACACGATTTAGCTGCTACTGCTTGCAAAACAAACGAGTTAGCATCCAATCCATGCAAAACACATGATTTAGCTGCAAATCAATGCGATATAAAAGGATTAGCTCCAAATCCAAGCGACACAAATGATTTAGCTTCAGATACTTGCGATATAAGTGATATAGCTTCAAATGCAGGAGAAACAAACGAGTTAGCTTCAAAATCCATGTGATACACATGATTTAGCTGGAAATCAATGCGATGTTGAAGGTTTAGCTTCAAGACCATGCTAAACAAATGATTTAGCATCAGATACTTGCGATATAACTGATATAGCTTCAAATGCAGGGGAAACAAACGAGTTAGCATAAAATCCATGCAAAACACATGATTTAGCTTCAAATCAATGCGATGTAGTAGGTTTAATCAAATCCATGCGAAACAAATGATTTAGCTTCAAACACTTGTGGTATAAGTGATATAGCTGGAAATGCAGACGAATCAAACGGGATAGCTTCAAAATCCATGCGATACATATCATTTAGCTTCAAATCGAAACGATGTAGAAGGTTTAGCTTCTAATCCATGCGAAACAAACGATGTAGCTTCAAACACTTGCGATATAAGTGATATAGCATCAAATTCAGGCGAAACGAACGAGTTAGCATCCAATCCATGCAAAACACATGATTTAGCTGCAAATCAATGCGATGTAAAAGGATTAGCTCCAAATCCAAGCGACACAAATGATTTAGCTTCAGATACTTGCGATATAACTGATATAGCTTCAAATGCAGGGGAAACAAACGAGTTAGCATAAAATCCATGCAAAACACATGATTTAGCTTCAAATCAATGCGATGTAGTAGGTTTAGCTTCAACTCCATGCGAAACAAATGATTTAGCATCAGATACTTGCGATATAACTGATATAGTTTCAAATGCAGTGGAAACAAACGAGTTAGCATCCAATCCATGCAAAACATATGATTTAGCTGCAAATCAATGCGATGTAAAAGGATTAGCTCCAAATCCAAGCGAAACAAATGATTTAGCTTCAAACACTTGCGAGGTAAGTGATATAGCATCAAATGCAGGCGAAACGAACGTTAGCTTCAAATCCATGCGAAACACATGATTTAGCTGCAAATCAATGCGATGTAGAAGGTTTAGCATCAAATCCATACGATACAGATGATTTAGCATCAGATACTTGCGATATAACTGATATAGCTTCAAATGCAGGGGAAACAAACGAGTTAGCATGAAATCCATGTAAACACATGATTTAGCTTCAAATCAATGCGATGTAGAAGGTGTAGCTTCAAATCCATGCGAAACAAACGATTTAGCATCAGATACTTTCGATATAACTGAAATAGCTTCAAATGCAGGGGAAACAAACGTGTTAGCATCAAATCCATGCAGAACACATGATTTAGATTCAAATCAAAGCGATGTAGAAGGTATAGCTTCAAATCCATGCGAAACACATGATTTAGCTTTAAACCAATGCGATGTGGAAGGTTTAGCTTCAAATCCGTGCGACACAAATTACTTGCATCAGATACTTGCGAAATAAGTGATATAGCTTCAAATGCAGGAGAAACAAACGAGTTAGCTACAAATCCAAGCAAAACACATGATTTAGCTTCAAATCGATACGATGTAGAAGGTTTAGCTTCAAATCCATGCTAAACAAATGATTTAGCATCAGATACTTGCGATATAACTGATATAGCTTCAAATGCAGGAGAAACAAACGAGTTAGCATCAAATCCATGCAAAACACATGATTTAGCTTGAAATCAATTCGATGTAGAAGGTTTAGCTTCATATCCAAGCGAAACACATGATTTAGCTTCAAATCAATGCAATGTGGAAGGTGTAGCTACAAATCCATGCGAAACAAATGATTTAGCATCAAACACTTGAGATATAAGCGATATAGCTTCAAGTGCAGACGAATCGAACGAGTTAGCTTCAAAATCCATGTGATACACATGATTTAGCTGGAAATCAATGCGATGTTGAAGGCTTAGCTTCAAATCCATGCGAAACACATGATTTAGCTGCAAGTCAATGCTATGTAGAATGTTTAGTTTCAAATCCATGCGAAACATATGATTTAGCTGCAAATCAATGCAATGTAGAAGGTTTAGCTTCAAATTCATGCTAAACAAATGATTTAGCATCAGATACTTGCGATATAACTGATATAGCTTCAAATGCAGGGGAAACAAACGAGTTAGCATCAAATTCATGCAGAACACATGATTTAGCTTGAAATCAAAGCGATGTAGAAGGTATAGCTTCAAATCCAAGCGAAACACATGATTTAGCTTCAAATCATTGCGATGTAGAAGGTTTAGCTTCAAATCCATGCGAAACAAAGGATTTAGCTTCAAACACTTGTGATATAAGTGATAAAGCTGCAAATGCAGACGAATAAAACGGGATAGCTTCAAAATCCATGCGATACATATCATTTAGCTTCAAATCGATACAATGTAGAAGGTTTAGCTTCAAATCCATGCGGCACAAATGATTTGGCTTCAGATACTTGCGATATAAGTGATATAGCACCAAATGCAGGCGAAACAAACGAGTTAGCATCAAATCCATGCAAAACACATGATTTAGCTTGAAATCAATTCGATGTAGAAGGTTTAGCTTCATATCCAAGCGAAACACATGATTTAGCTTCAAATCAATGCAATGTGGAAGGTGTAGCTACAAATCCATGCGAAACAAATGATTTAGCATCAAACACTTGAGATATAAGCGATATAGCTTCAAGTGCAGACGAATCGAACGAGTTAGCTTCAAAATCCATGTGATACACATGATTTAGCTGGAAATCAATGCGATGTTGAAGGCTTAGCTTCAAATCCATGCGAAACACATGATTTAGCTGCAAGTCAATGCTATGTAGAATGTTTAGTTTCAAATCCATGCGAAACATATGATTTAGCTGCAAATCAATGCAATGTAGAAGGTTTAGCTTCAAATTCATGCTAAACAAATGATTTAGCATCAGATACTTGCGATATAACTGATATAGCTTCAAATGCAGGGGAAACAAACGAGTTAGCATCAAATTCATGCAGAACACATGATTTAGCTTGAAATCAAAGCGATGTAGAAGGTATAGCTTCAAATCCAAGCGAAACACATGATTTAGCTTCAAATCATTGCGATGTAGAAGGTTTAGCTTCAAATCCATGCGAAACAAAGGATTTAGCTTCAAACACTTGTGATATAAGTGATAAAGCTGCAAATGCAGACGAATAAAACGGGATAGCTTCAAAATCCATGCGATACATATCATTTAGCTTCAAATCGATACAATGTAGAAGGTTTAGCTTCAAATCCATGCGGCACAAATGATTTGGCTTCAGATACTTGCGATATAAGTGATATAGCACCAAATGCAGGCGAAACGAACGAGTTAGCATCAAATCCATGCAAGTCACATGATTTAGCTTCAAATCAATGCGATGTAGAAAGTTTAGCTTCAAATCCAAGCGAAACACATGATTTAACTTCAAATCAATGCGATGTAGATGGTTTAGCGTCAAATCCATGCGAAACAAATGATTTAGCTTCAAACACTTGCGATATAAGTGATATAGCATCAAATGCAGACGAAACGAACGTTAGCTTCAAATCCATGCGAAACACACGATTTAGCTGCAAATCAATGCGATGTAGAAGGTTTAGCTTCAAATCCATACGAAACAAATGATTTACCATCAGATACTTGCGATATAACTGATATAGCTTCAAATGCATGGGAAACATCGAGTTAGCATGAAATCCATGCAAAACACATGATTTACCTTAAATCAATGCGATGTAGAAGGTTTAGCTTCAAATCCATGCGAAACAAATGATTTAGCATCAGATACTTGCGATATAACTGATATAGCTTCAAATGCAGGGGAAACAAACGAGTTAGCTACAAATCCAAGCAAAACACATGATTCAGCTTCAAATCAATGCGATGTAGAAGGTTTATCTTCAAATCCAGGCGAAACAAATGATTTAGCTTCAAACACTTGGGATAAAAGTGATATACCTTCAAATGCAGTCGAAACAAACGAGTTAGCTTCAAATCCATGCAAATCACATGATTATGCTTCAATTCAATGCTATGTAGAAGGTTCAGATTCAAATCCATGCGACAAAAATGATTTAGCTTCAGATACTTGCGATATAAGTGATATAGCTTCAAATGCGAATTAAACAAACGAGTTAGATTCATATCCAAGTGAAACACATGATTTAGCTTCAAATCAATGCGATGTAGAAGGTTTAGCTTCAAATCCATGCGAAACAAATGATTTATGTTCAGATACATGCGATATAGGTGATGTAGCTGCAAATGCGACTAAACAAACGAGTTAGCTTCATATCCAAGCGAAACACATGATTTAGATTCAAATCAATACGATGTAGAAGGTTTAGCTACAAATCCATGCGACACAAATGATTGAGCTTCAATTACTGGGGCTATAAGTGATATAGCTTCAAAAGCAGTCGAAACAAACGAGTTAGCTCCATATCCAAGCGAAACACATGATTTAGATTCAAATCAATGCGATGTATTAGGTTTAGCTTCAAATCCATGCGACACAAATGATTGAGCTTCAAACACTTGGGATATAGATGATATAGCTTCAGCTGCATGCGAAACAAACGAGTTAGCTTCAAGTCCTTGCGAAACAAATGATTCAGCATCAGATACTTGCGATATAAGTGATATAGCTTCAAATGCAGGGGAATCAAACGAGTTAGCTTGAAATCCATGCAAAACACATGATTAAGCTTCAAACAAATGCTTTGTAGAAGGATTGGCTTCAAATCCTTGCGAAACAAATGATTTATGTTCAGATACTTGCGATATAAGTGATGTAGCAGCAAATGCGACTAAACAAACGAGTTAGCTTCATATCCAAGCAAAACACATGATTTAGATTCAAATCAATGCGATGTAGAAGGTTTAGCTTCAAATCCATGCGACACAAATTATTGAGCTACAATTACTTGGGCTATAAGTGATATAGCTTCAAATGCAGTCGAAACAAACGAGTTAGCTCCATATCCAAGCGAAACACATGATTTAGATTCAAATCAATGCGATGTAGAAGGTTTAGCTCCAAATCCAAGCGACACAAATGATTTAGCTTCAGATACTTGCGATATAAGTGATATAGCTTCAAATGCAGGAGAAACAAACGAGTTAGCTTCAAAATCCATGTGATACACATGATTTAGCTGGAAATCAATGCGATGTTGAAGGTTTAGCTTCAAATCCATGCTAAACAAATGATTTAGCATCAGATACTTGCGATATAACTGATATAGCTTCAAATGCAGGGGAAACAAACGAGTTAGCATAAAATCCATGCAAAACACATGATTTAGCTTCAAATCAATGCGATGTAGTAGGTTTAATCAAATCCATGCGAAACAAATGATTTAGCTTCAAACACTTGTGGTATAAGTGATATAGCTGGAAATGCAGACGAATCAAACGAGTTAGCTTCAAATCCAAGCGAAACACATGATTTGGTTTCAAGTCAATGCGATGTAGAAGGTTTAGATTCAAATACATCCGAAGCAAATGATTTAGGTTCATACACAAAGGATATAAGTGATATAGCTTCAAATGCAGACGAATCAAACGAGTTAGCTTCAATATCCATGCTATACCAACGATTTAGCTTCAAATCGATGCGAAGTAGAAGGCTTAGCTGCAAATCCATGCGGAACAAATGATTTAGCTTCATATTCTAGTGATATTGGTGATATAGCTTCAAATGCAGACGAAACAAACGAGTTAGCTTCAAACACAAGCGAAACACATGATTTAGATGCAAATCAATTCTATGTAGAAGGTTTAGTTTCAAATTCATGCGAAACATATGATTTAGGTTCAGATACTTGCGATATAACTGAAATAGCTTAAAATACAGGGGAAGCAAACGAGTTAGCTTCAAAATCCATGCGAGACAGAACATTTAGCTTCAAATACTTGCGATACAAGTGATATAGCTTCAAGTGCAGACCAAACAAGCGAGTTAGCTTCATATCCAAGCGAAACACATGATTTAACTTCAAATCAATGCGATGTAGATGGTTTAGCGTCAAATCCATGCGAAACAAATGATTTAGCTTCAAACACTTGCGATATAAGTGATATAGCATCAAATGCAGACGAAACGAACGTTAGCTTCAAATCCATGCGAAACACACGATTTAGCTGCAAATCAATGCGATGTAGAAGGTTTAGCTTCAAATCCATACGAAACAAATGATTTACCATCAGATACTTGCGATATAACTGATATAGCTTCAAATGCATGGAAAACATCGAGTTAGCATGAAATCCATGCAAAACACATGATTTACCTTAAATCAATGCGATGTAGAAGGTTTAGCTTCTAATCCATGCGAAACAAATGATTTAGCATCAGATACTTGCGATATAACTGATATAGCTTCAAATGCAGGAGAAACAAACGAGTTAGCATCAAATTCATGCAGAACACATGATTTAGCTTGAAATCAAAGCGATGTAGAAGGTATAGCTTCAAATCCAAGCGAAACACATGATTTAGCTTCAAATCAATGCGATGTTGAAGGTTTAGCTTCAAATCAATGCGAAACAAATGATTCAGCTTCAGATACTTGCGATATAAGTGATATTGCTTCAAATGCAGACGAAACGAACGAGTTAGCTTCAAAATCCATGTGATACTCATGATTTAGCTGGAAATCAATGCGATGTTGAAGGCTTAGCTTCAAATCCATGCGAAACACATGATTTAGCTGCAAGTCAATGCTATGTAGAATGTTTAGTTTCAAATCCATGCGAAACATATGATTTAGCTGCAAATCAATGCAATGTAGAAGGTTTAGCTTCAAATCCATGCTAAACAAATGATTTAGCATCAGATACTTGCGATATAACTGATATAGCTTCAAATGCAGGGGAAACAAACGAGTTAGCATCAAATTCATGCAGAACACATGATTTAGCTTGAAATAAAAAGCGATGTAGAAGGTATAGCTTCAAATCCAAGCGAAACACATGATTTAGCTTCAAATCATTGCGATGTAGAAGGTTTAGCTTCAAATCCATGCGAAACAAATGATTTAGCTTCAAACACTTGTGATATAAGTGATATAGCTGCAAATGCAGACGAATCAAACGGGATAGCTTCAAAATCCATACGATACATATCATTTAGCTTCAAATCGATACGATGTAGAAGGTTTAGCTTCAAATCCATGCGGCACAAATGATTTAGCTTCAGATACTTGCGATATAAGTGATATAGCTTCAAATGCAGGAGAAACAAACGAGTTAGCTACAAAATCCATGCGAAACACATGATTCAGCTGCAAATAAATACGATGTAGAAGGCTTAGCTTCAAATCAATGCCAAACAAATGGTTTATATTCAAATACTTGCGATATTCATGATTTAGCTTCAACTGCATGGGGAACAAACGAGTTAGCACCAACCCCAAGCGAAACACATGATTTAGCTTCAAATCAATTCGAAGTAGAAGGCTTAGCATCAAATCCATGCGATATAAATGGTTCAGCTTATAATACTTTTGATATACACGATTTAGCTGCTACTGCTTGCAAAACAAACGAGTTAGCATCCAATCCATGCAAAACACATGATTTAGCTGCAAATCAATGCGATATAAAAGGATTAGCTCCAAATCCAAGCGACACAAATGATTTAGCTTCAGATACTTGCGATATAAGTGATATAGCTTCAAATGCAGGAGAAACAAACGAGTTAGCTTCAAAATCCATGTGATACACATGATTTAGCTGGAAATCAATGCGATGTTGAAGGTTTAGCTTCAAATCCATGCTAAACAAATGATTTAGCATCAGATACTTGCGATATAACTGATATAGCTTCAAATGCAGGGGAAACAAACGAGTTAGCATAAAATCCATGCAAAACACATGATTTAGCTTCAAATCAATGCGATGTAGTAGGTTTAATCAAATCCATGCGAAACAAATGATTTAGCTTCAAACACTTGTGGTATAAGTGATATAGCTGGAAATGCAGACGAATCAAACGGAATAGCTTCAAAGTCCATGCGATACATATCATTTAGCTTCAAATCGATACGATGTAGAAGGTTTAGCTTCTAATCCATGCGAAACAAACGATGTAGCTTCAAACACTTGCGATATAAGTGATATAGCATCAAATTCAGGCGAAACGAACGAGTTAGCATCCAATCCATGCAAAACACATGATTTAGCTGCAAATCAATGCGATGTAAAAGGTTTAGCTTCAAATCCATGCGAAACAAATGATTTAGCTTCAAACACTTGTGGTATAAGTGATATAGCTGGAAATGCAAACGAATCAAACGGGATAGCTTCAAAGTCCATGCGATACATATCATTTAGCTTCAAATCGATACGATGTAGAAAGTTTAGCTTCAAATCCAAGCGAAACAAATGATTTAGCTTCAAACACTTGCGATATAAGTGATATAGCATCAAATGCAGACGAAACGAACGTTAGCTTCAAATCCATGCGAAACACACGATTTAGCTGCAAATCAATGCGATGTAGAAGGTTTAGCTTCAAATCCATACGAAACAAATGATTTACCATCAGATACTTGCGATATAACTGATATAGCTTCAAATGCATGGGAAACGTCGAGTTAGCATGAAATCCATGCAAAACACATGATTTACCTTAAATCAATGCGATGTAGAAGGTTTAGCTTCAAATCCATGCGAAACAAATGATTTAGCATCAGATCCTTCGATATAACTGATATAGCTTCAAATGCAGGGGAAACAAACGAGTTAGCATCAAATTCATGCAGAACACATGATTTAGCTTGAAATCAAAGCGATGTAGAAGGTATAGCTTCAAATCCAAGCGAAACACATGATTTAGCTTCAAATCAATGCGATGTAGAAGGCTTAGCTTCAAATCAATGCCAAACAAATGGTTTATATACAAATACTTGCGATATTCATGATTTAGCTTCAACTGCATGCGGAACAAACGAGTTAGCTCCAAATCCATGCGAAACACATGATTTAGCGTCAGATACTTGAGATATAACTGATATTGCTTCAAATGCGGACGAATCAAACGAGTTAGCATCAAATACATGCAAAACACATAATTTAGCTTCAAATCAATGCGATGTTGATGGTGTAGCTTCAAATCCAAGCGAAACACATGATTTAGCATCAGACACTTGCGATATAACTGATATAGCTTCAAATGCAGGGGAAGCAAACGAGTTAGCATCAAATCCATGCAAACAACATGATTTAGCTTCAAATCAATGCGATGTAGAAGGTTTAGCTTCAAATCCAAGCGAAACACATGATTTAGCCTCAGATACTTGCGATATAACTGATATAGCTTCAAGTGCAGGAGAAACAAACGAGTTAGCATCAAATCCATGCAAAACACATGATTTTGCTTCAAATCAATTCGATGTAGAAGGTTTAGCTTCAAATCCATGCGAAACACATGATTTAGCGTCAATTCAATGCGATGTAGAAGGTTCAGCTTCAATTCCATGCGAAACAAATGATTTAACTTCAAACACTTGTGATATAAGTGATATAGCTAGAAATGCAGACGAATCAAACGGGATAGCTTCAAAATCCATGCGATACATATCATTTAGCTTCAAATCGATACGATGTAGAAGGTTTAGCTTCAAATCCATGCGAAACAAATGATTTATGTTCAGATACATGCGATATATGTGATGTAGCTGCAAATGCGACTAAACAAACGAGTTAGCTTCATATCCAAGCGAAACACATTATTTAGATTCAAATCAATACGATGTAGAAGGTTTAGCTACAAATCCATGCGACACAAATGATTGAGCTTCAATTACTGGGGCTATAAGTGATATAGCTTCAAAAGCAGTCGAAACAAACGAGTTAGCTCCATATCCAAGCGAAACACATGATTTAGATTCAAATCAATGCGATGTATTAGGTTTAGCTTCAAATCCATGCGACACAAATGATTGAGCTTCAAACACTTGGGATATAGATGATATAGCTTCAGCTGCATGCGAAACAAACGAGTTAGCTTCAAGTCCTTGCGAAACAAATGATTCAGCATCAGATACTTGCGATATAAGTGATATAGCTTCAAATGCAGGGGAATCAAACGAGTTAGCTTGAAATCCATGCAAAACACATGATTAAGCTTCAAACAAATGCTTTGTAGAAGGATTGGCTTCAAATCCTTGCGAAACAAATGATTTATGTTCAGATACTTGCGATATAAGTGATGTAGCAGCAAATGCGACTAAACAAACGAGTTAGCTTCATATCCAAGCAAAACACATGATTTAGATTCAAATCAATGCGATGTAGAAGGTTTAGCTTCAAATCCATGCGACACAAATTATTGAGCTACAATTACTTGGGCTATAAGTGATATAGCTTCAAATGCAGTCGAAACAAACGAGTTAGCTCCATATCCAAGCGAAACACATGATTTAGATTCAAATCAATGCGATGTAGAAAGTTTAGCTTCAAATCCATGCGACACAAATGATTGAGCTTCAAACACTTGGGATATAAGTGATATAGCTTCAGCTGCATGCGAAACAAACGAGTTAGCTTCAAGTCCATGCGAAACACATGATCCAGCTGCAAATCAATGCGATGGAGAAGGTTTAGCTTCAAATCCATGGGATACAAATTATTTAGCTTCAAATACTTGCGATATAAGTGATATAGCTTTAAATTGCAGACCAACCAAACGAGTTAGCTTCAAAATGCATGCGATACACATCATTTAGCTTCAAATCGATGCGAAGTATAAGGCTTAGCTTCAAATCTATGCGAAACAATTGATATAGCATCAAACACTTGGGATATGAGTGATATAGCTTCAAATGCAGACTAAACAAACGAGTTAGCTTCAAATTCAAGCGAAACACATGATTTAGCTTCAAATCAATGCGCTGTAGAAGGTTTAGCATCAAATCCATGGGAAACAAATAATTTAGCATCAAACACATGGGATATCAGTGATATAGCTTCAAGTGCATGCGAAACAAACGAGTTCGCTTCAAATCCATGCGAATCACATGTTTTAGCTACAAATCAATCCGATGTAGAAGGTTTAGATTCAAATCCATGCGAAACAATTGATTTAGCATCAAACACTTGGGATATGTGTGATATAGCTTCAAATGCAGACTAAACAAACGAGTTAGCTTCGTATCCATGCGAAACACATGATTAAGCTTCAAATCAATCCAATGTAGAAGGTTTAGCTTCAAATACATGCGAAACAATTGATTTAGCATCAAACACTTGGGATATGAGTGATATAGCTTCAAATGCAGACTAAACAAACGAGTTAGCTTCAAATTCAAGCAAAACACATGATTTAGCTTCATATCAATGCTATGTAGAAGGTTTAGCTTCAAAACCGTGCGAAACTCATGATTTAGCTTCAAATCAATGCGCTGTAGAAGGTTTAGCTTCAAATCCATGCGAAACAAATGATTTAGCATCAAACACATGGGATATAAGTGATATAGCTTCAAATGCAGACGAAACAAACGATTTAGCTTCAAAATCCGTGCGACACACATGTTTTAGCTTCAAATCAATGTGATGTAGAAGATTTAGCTTCAAATCCAAGCGAAACACATGATTTAGCTTAATATCAATGCGCTGTAGAAGGTTTAGCTTGAAATCCATGCGAAACAAATGATTTAGCTTGAAACACTTGGGATTTAGGTGATATAGCTTCAAGTGCATGCGAAACAAACGAGTTAGCTTCAAATCCATGCGGGACACACGATTTTGCTTCAAATCAATGTCATGTAGATGGTTTAGCTTCAAATCCATGCGACGCAAATTATTTAGCTTCAGATACTTGCGATATGAGTGATATATCTTCAAATGCAGACTAAACAAACGAGTTAGCTTCAAATACAAGCGAAACACATGATATAGCTTCAAATCAATGCGATGTAGAAGGTTTAGCTTCAAATCCAGGCGAAACAAATGATTTAGCTTCAAACACTTGGGATACAAGTGATATACCTTCAAATGCAGTCGAAACAAACGAGTTAGCTTCAAATCCATGCAAAACACATGATTAAGCTCAAATCAATGCTATGTAGAAGGTTTAGATTCAAATCCATGCGACAAAAATGATTTAGCTTCAGACACCTGCGATATAAGTGATATAGCTTCAAATGCAAATTAAACAAACGAGTTAGATTCATATCCAAGTGAAACACATGATTTAGCTTCAATTCAATGCGATGTAGAAGGTTTAGCTTCAAATCCATGCGAAACAAATGATTTAGCTTCAAACACTTGGGATATGAGTAATATAGCTTGAAATGCAGACTAAACAAACGATTTAGCTTCAAAATCCGTGCGACACACATGTTTTAGCTCCAAATCAATGTGATGTAGAAGGTTTAGCTTCAAATCCAAGCGAAACACATGATTTAGCTTAATATCAATGCGCTGTAGAAGGTTTAGCTTGCAATCCATGCGAAACAAATGATTTAGCTTGAAACACTTGGGATTTAGGTGAGATAGCTTCAAGTGCATGCGAAACAAACGAGTTAGCTTCAAATCCATGCGGGACACACGATTTTGCTTCAAATCAATGTCATGTAGATGGTTTAGCTTCAAATCCATGCGACGCAAATTATTTAGCTTCAGATACTTGCGATATGAGTGATATATCTTCAAATGCAGACTAAACAAACGAGTTAGCTTCAAATACAAGCGAAACACATGATATAGCTTCAAATCAATGCGATGTAGAAGGTTTAGCTTCAAATCCAGGCGAAACAAATGATTTAGCTTCAAACACTTGGGGTACAAGTGATATACCTTCAAATGCAGTCGAAACAAACGAGTTAGCTTCAAATCCATGCAAAACACATGATTAAGCTCAAATCAATGCTATGTAGAAGGTTTAGATTCAAATCCATGCGACAAAAATGATTTAGCTTCAGATACCTGCGATATAAGTGATATAGCTTCAAATGCAAATTAAACAAACGAGTTAGATTCATATCCAAGTGAAACACATGATTTAGCTTCAATTCAATGCGATGTAGAAGGTTTAGCTTCAAATCCATGCGAAACAAATGATTTAGCTTCAAACACTTGGGATATGAGTAATATAGCTTGAAATGCAGACTAAACAAACGAGTTAGCATCAAATACAAGCGAAACACATGATATAGCTTCAAATCAATGCGATGTAGAAGGTTTAGCTTCAAATCCATGCGAAACAAATGATTTAGCTTCAAACACTTGGGATATAAGTGATATACCTTCAAATGCAGTCGAAACAAACGAGTTAGCTTCAAATCCATGCAAAACACATGATTAAGCTCAAATCAATGCTATGTAGAAGGCTTAGACTCAAATCCATGCGAAACAAATGATTTAGCTTCAAACACTTGTGATATAAGTGATATAGCTGCAAATGCAGACGAATCAAACGGGATAGCTTCAAAATCCATGCGAAACACATCATTTAGATTTAAATCCATGCGAAATAGAAGGATTAGCTTCAAATCCATGCGAAACATATGATTTAGGTTCAGATACTTGCGATATAAGTGATATACCTTCGAATTCAGACGAAACAAACGGGATAGCTTCAAAATCCATGCGATACATATCATTTAGCTTCATATCAATGCGCTGTAGAAGGTTTAGCTTCAAATCCATGCGAAACAAATGATTTAGCTTCAAACACTTGGGATGTATGTGATATAGCTTCAAGTGCATGCGAAACAAACGAGTTAGCTTCAAATCCATGCGAATCACATGATTTAGCTTCAAATCAATGCGATGTAGAAGGTTTAGCTTCAAATCCATGCGAAACAAATGATTTAGCTTCAAACACTTGTGATATAAGTGATATAGCTTCAAATGCAGACGAATCAAACGAGTTAGCCTCAAAATCCATGCGAAACACATCATTTAGATTTAAATCCATGCGAAATAGAAGGATTAGCTTCAAATCCATGCGAAACATATGATTTAGGTTCAGATACTTGCGATATAAGTGATATACCTTCGAATTCAGACGAAACAAACGTGTTAGCTTCAAATCAATACGATGTAGAAGGTTATCTTCAAATCCATACGATGTAGAATGTTTAGCTTCTAATCCATGCGAAACAAATGAGTTAGATTCAAATCAATACGATGTAGAAAGTTTAGCTTCAAATCGATGCGACACAAATGATTTAGCTTCAGATACTTGCGATATAAGTGATATAGCTTCAAATGCAGGAGAAACAAACGAGTTAGCTACAAATCCAAACAAAACACATGATTCAGCTTCAAATCAATGCGATGTAGAAGGTTTAGCTTCAGATCCATGCGACACAAATGATTTAGCTTCAGATAATTGCGATATAAGTGATGTAGATTCAAATGCAGGAGAAACAAACGAGTTAGCTTCCAAATCCATATGGTACACATGATTTAGATTGAAATCAATGCGATGTTGAAGCTTTAGTTTCAAATCCATGCGGCACAAATGATTTAGCTTCAGATACTTGCGATATAATTGATATAGCTTCAAATGCAGCAGAAACAAACGAGTTAGCTTCAAAATCCATGCAAAAAACACATGATTTAGCTTCAAATCAATTCGATGTAGAAGGTTTATCTTCAAATCCAAGCGAAACACATGATATAGCTTCAAATCAATGCGATGTAGAAGGTTTAGCTACAAATCCATGCGAAACAAATGATTTAGCATCAGATACTTGCGATATAACTGATGTAGCTTCAAATGCAGACGAAACAAACGATTTAGCTTCAAAATCCGTGCGACACACATGTTTTAGCTTCAAATCAATGTGATGTAGAAGATTTAGCTTCAAATCCAAGCGAAACACATGATTTAGCTTAATATCAATGCGCTGTAGAAGGTTTAGCTTGAAATCCATGCGAAACAAATGATTTAGCTTGAAACACTTGGGATTTAGGTGATATAGCTTCAAGTGCATGCGAAACAAACGAGTTAGCTTCAAATCCATGCGGGACACACGATTTTGCTTCAAATCAATGTCATGTAGATGGTTTAGCTTCAAATCCATGCGACGCAAATTATTTAGCTTCAGATACTTGCGATATGAGTGATATATCTTCAAATGCAGACTAAACAAACGAGTTAGCTTCAAATACAAGCGAAACACATGATATAGCTTCAAATCAATGCGATGTAGAAGGTTTAGCTTCAAATCCAGGCGAAACAAATGATTTAGCTTCAAACACTTGGGATACAAGTGATATACCTTCAAATGCAGTCGAAACAAACGAGTTAGCTTCAAATCAATGCAAAACACATGATTAAGCTCAAATCAATGCTATGTAGAAGGTTTAGATTCAAATCCATGCGACAAAAATGATTTAGCTTCAGACACCTGCGATATAAGTGATATAGCTTCAAATGCAAATTAAACAAACGAGTTAGATTCATATCCAAGTGAAACACATGATTTAGCTTCAATTCAATGCGATGTAGAAGGTTTAGCTTCAAATCCATGCGAAACAAATGATTTAGCTTCAAACACTTGGGATATGAGTAATATAGCTTGAAATGCAGACTAAACAAACGATTTAGCTTCAAAATCCGTGCGACACACATGTTTTAGCTCCAAATCAATGTGATGTAGAAGGTTTAGCTTCAAATCCAAGCGAAACACATGATTTAGCTTAATATCAATGCGCTGTAGAAGGTTTAGCTTGCAATCCATGCGAAACAAATGATTTAGCTTGAAACACTTGGGATTTAGGTGAGATAGCTTCAAGTGCATGCGAAACAAACGAGTTAGCTTCAAATCCATGCGGGACACACGATTTTGCTTCAAATCAATGTCATGTAGATGGTTTAGCTTCAAATCCATGCGACGCAAATTATTTAGCTTCAGATACTTGCGATATGAGTGATATATCTTCAAATGCAGACTAAACAAACGAGTTAGCTTCAAATACAAGCGAAACACATGATATAGCTTCAAATCAATGCGATGTAGAAGGTTTAGCTTCAAATCCAGGCGAAACAAATGATTTAGCTTCAAACACTTGGGGTACAAGTGATATACCTTCAAATGCAGTCGAAACAAACGAGTTAGCTTCAAATCCATGCAAAACACATGATTAAGCTCAAATCAATGCTATGTAGAAGGTTTAGATTCAAATCCATGCGACAAAAATGATTTAGCTTCAGATACCTGCGATATAAGTGATATAGCTTCAAATGCAAATTAAACAAACGAGTTAGATTCATATCCAAGTGAAACACATGATTTAGCTTCAATTCAATGCGATGTAGAAGGTTTAGCTTCAAATCCATGCGAAACAAATGATTTAGCTTCAAACACTTGGGATATGAGTAATATAGCTTGAAATGCAGACTAAACAAACGAGTTAGCATCAAATACAAGCGAAACACATGATATAGCTTCAAATCAATGCGATGTAGAAGGTTTAGCTTCAAATCCATGCGAAACAAATGATTTAGCTTCAAACACTTGGGATATAAGTGATATACCTTCAAATGCAGTCGAAACAAACGAGTTAGCTTCAAATCCATGCAAAACACATGATTAAGCTCAAATCAATGCTATGTAGAAGGCTTAGACTCAAATCCATGCGAAACAAATGATTTAGCTTCAAACACTTGTGATATAAGTGATATAGCTGCAAATGCAGACGAATCAAACGGGATAGCTTCAAAATCCATGCGAAACACATCATTTAGATTTAAATCCATGCGAAATAGAAGGATTAGCTTCAAATCCATGCGAAACATATGATTTAGGTTCAGATACTTGCGATATAAGTGATATACCTTCGAATTCAGACGAAACAAACGGGATAGCTTCAAAATCCATGCGATACATATCATTTAGCTTCATATCAATGCGCTGTAGAAGGTTTAGCTTCAAATCCATGCGAAACAAATGATTTAGCTTCAAACACTTGGGATGTATGTGATATAGCTTCAAGTGCATGCGAAACAAACGAGTTAGCTTCAAATCCATGCGAATCACATGATTTAGCTTCAAATCAATGCGATGTAGAAGGTTTAGCTTCAAATCCATGCGAAACAAATGATTTAGCTTCAAACACTTGTGATATAAGTGATATAGCTTCAAATGCAGACGAATCAAACGAGTTAGCCTCAAAATCCATGCGAAACACATCATTTAGATTTAAATCCATGCGAAATAGAAGGATTAGCTTCAAATCCATGCGAAACATATGATTTAGGTTCAGATACTTGCGATATAAGTGATATACCTTCGAATTCAGACGAAACAAACGTGTTAGCTTCAAATCAATACGATGTAGAAGGTTATCTTCAAATCCATACGATGTAGAATGTTTAGCTTCTAATCCATGCGAAACAAATGAGTTAGATTCAAATCAATACGATGTAGAAAGTTTAGCTTCAAATCGATGCGACACAAATGATTTAGCTTCAGATACTTGCGATATAAGTGATATAGCTTCAAATGCAGGAGAAACAAACGAGTTAGCTACAAATCCAAACAAAACACATGATTCAGCTTCAAATCAATGCGATGTAGAAGGTTTAGCTTCAGATCCATGCGACACAAATGATTTAGCTTCAGATAATTGCGATATAAGTGATGTAGATTCAAATGCAGGAGAAACAAACGAGTTAGCTTCCAAATCCATATGGTACACATGATTTAGATTGAAATCAATGCGATGTTGAAGCTTTAGTTTCAAATCCATGCGGCACAAATGATTTAGCTTCAGATACTTGCGATATAATTGATATAGCTTCAAATGCAGCAGAAACAAACGAGTTAGCTTCAAAATCCATGCAAAAAACACATGATTTAGCTTCAAATCAATTCGATGTAGAAGGTTTATCTTCAAATCCAAGCGAAACACATGATATAGCTTCAAATCAATGCGATGTAGAAGGTTTAGCTACAAATCCATGCGAAACAAATGATTTAGCATCAAATACTTGAGATATGAGTGATATAGATTCAAATGCAGACGAATCAAACGAGTTAGCTTCAAAATCCATGCGATACACAACATTTAGCCCTAAATCCATGCGAAATAGAAGGCTTAGCTTCAAATCCATGCGAAACACATGATTTTGCTTCAAATCAATGCGAAGTAGAAGGCTTAGCCTCAAATCCATGAGAAATAAATGGGATATCTTCAAATACTTGCGATATAAATAAAATATCTTCAAGTGAAGGCGAAACAAACGAGGTAGCTTTAAATCAATGCGATGTAGAAGGTTTAGCTTCAAATCCATGCGAAACATATGTTTTAGCTTCAGATACTTGCGATATAAGTGTTATAGCATCAAATGCAGGCGAAACGAACGAGTTAGCATCAAATCCTTGCAAAACACATGATTTTGCTTCAAATCAATGTGAAGTAGAAGGCTTAGCCTCAAATCCATGAGAAATAAATGGGATATCTTCAAATAATTGCGATATAAATAAAATATCTTTAAGTGAAGGCGAAACAAACGAGGTAGCTTTAAATCAATGCGATGTAGAAGGTTTAGCATCAAATCCATGCGACACAAATGATTTAGCTTCAGATACTTACGATATAAGTGATATAGCTTCAAATGCAGGAGAAACAAACGAGTTAGCTCCAAATGCAAGCGAAACACATGATTTAGATTCAAATCAATACTATGTAGAAGGTTTAGTTTCAAATCCGTGCGACGCAAATTATTTAGCTTCAGATACTTGCGATATGAGTGATATAGCTTCAAATGCAGACTAAACAAACGAGTTAGCTTCAAATACAAGCGAAACACATGATATAGCTTCAAATCAATGCGATGTAGAAGGTTTAGCTTCAAATCCAGGCGAAACAAATGATTTAGCTTCAAACACTTGGGATATAAGTGATATACCTTCAAATGCAGTCGAAACAAACGAGTTAGCTTCAAATCCATGCAAAACACGTGATTAAGCTCAAATCAATGCTATGTAGAAGGTTTAGATTCAAATCCATGCGAAACATATGATTTAGGTTCAGATACTTGCGATATAAGTGATATAGCTTCAAATGCAGACGAATCAAACGAGTTAGCTTGAAAATCCATGCGATACACATCGTTTAGCTCTAAATCCATGCGAAATAGAAGCCTTAGCTTCAAATCCATGCGAAACACATGATTTAGCTGCAAATCAATGCTATGTAGAAGGTTTAGTTTCAAATCCATGCGAAACATATGATTTAGGTTCAGATACTTGCGATATAAGTGACATACCTTCGAATTCAGACGAAACAAACGACTTAGCTTCAAATCAATACGATGTAGAAGGTTTAGCTTCAAATCCATGCGATGTAGAATGTTTAGCTTCAAATATAAGCGAAACACATGATACAGCTTCAAATCAATGCGCTGTAGAAGGTTTAGCTTCAAATCCATGCGAAACAAATGATTTAGCTTCAAACACTTGGGATGTATGTGATATAGCTTCAAGTGCATGCGAAACAAACGAGTTAGCATCAAATCCATGCGAATCACATGATTTAGCTTCAAATCAATGCGATGTAGAAGGTTTAGCTTCAGATCCATGCGACGCAAATGATTTAGCTTGAGATAATTGCGATATAAGTGATATAGCTTCAAATGCAGCAGAAACAAACGAGTTAGTTTCAAAATCCATGCAAAACACATGATTTAGCTTCAAATCAATTCGATGTAGAAGGTTTATCTTCAAATCAAAGCTTAACACATGATTTAGCTTCAAATCAATGCGATGTAGAAGGTTTAGCTACAAATCCATGCGAAACAAATGATTTAGCATCAAACACTTGAGATATGAGTGATATAGCTTCAAATGCAGACGAATCAAACGAGTTAGCTTCAAAATCCATGCGATACACAACATTTAGCCCTAAATCCATGCGAAATAGAAGGCTTAGCTTCAAATCCATGCGAAACTCATGATTTTGCTTCAAATCAATGCGAAGTAGAAGGCTTAACCTCAAATCCATGAGAAATAAATGGGATATCTTCAAATACTTGCGATATAAATACAATATCTTCAAGTGAAGGCGAAACAAACGAGGTAGCTTTAAATCAATGCGATGTAGAAGGTTTAGCATCAAATCCATGCGACACAAATGATTTAGCTTCAGATACTTACGATATAAGTGATATAGCTTCAAATGCAGGAGAAACAAACGAGTTAGCTCCAAATCCAAGCGAAACACATGATTTAGCTTCAAATCAATACTATGTAGAAAGTTTAGTTTCAAATCCATGCGACGCAAATTATTTAGCTTCAGATACTTGCAATACGAGTGATATAGCTTCAAATGCAGTCAAAACAAACGAGTTAGCTTCAAATCCATGCAAAACACGTGATTAAGCTCAAATCAATGCTATGTAGATGGTTTAATTTCAAATCCATGCGACAAAAATGATTTAGCTTGAGATACTTGCGATATAAGTGATATAGCTTCAAATGGAAATTAAACAAACGAGTTAGATTCATATCCAAGTGAAACACATGATTTAGCTTCAGATCAATGCGATGTAGAAGGTTTAGCTTCAAATCCATGCGACACAAATGATTGAGCTTCAAACACTTGGGATATAAGTGATATAGCTTCAAATGCAGACGAACCAAACGAGTTAGCTTCAAAATGCATGCGCTACACATCATTTAGCTTCAAGTAGATGCGAAGTATAAGGCTTAGCTTCAAATCTATGCGAAACACATGATTTAGCTGCAAATCAATGCGATGTAGAAGGTTTAGCTTCAAATCCATGCGAAACAAATGATTTAGCTTCAAACACTTGGGATGTATGTGATATAGCTTCAAGTGCATGCGAAACAAACGAGTTAGCTTCAAATCCATGCGAATCACATGATTTAGCTTCAAATCAATGCGATGTAGAAGGTTTAGCTTCAAATCCATGCGAAACAAATGATTTAGCTTCAAACACTTGTGATATAAGTGATATAGCTTCAAATGCAGACGAATCAAACGAGTTAGCCTCAAAATCCATGCGAAACACATCATTTAGATTTAAATCCATGCGAAATAGAAGGATTAGCTTCAAATCCATGCGAAACATATGATTTAGGTTCAGATACTTGCGATATAAGTGATATACCTTCGAATTCAGACGAAACAAACGAGTTAGCTTCAAATCAATACGATGTAGAAGGTTATCTTCAAATCCATACGATGTAGAATGTTTAGCTTCTAATCCATGCGAAACAAATGAGTTAGATTCAAATCAATACGATGTAGAAAGTTTAGCTTCAAATCGATGCGACACAAATGATTTAGCTTCAGATACTTGCGATATAAGTGATATAGCTTCAAATGCAGGAGAAACAAACGAGTTAGCTACAAATCCAAACAAAACACATGATTCAGCTTCAAATCAATGCGATGTAGAAGGTTTAGCTTCAGATCCATGCGACACAAATGATTTAGCTTCAGATAATTGCGATATAAGTGATGTAGATTCAAATGCAGGAGAAACAAACGAGTTAGCTTCCAAATCCATATGGTACACATGATTTAGATTGAAATCAATGCGATGTTGAAGCTTTAGTTTCAAATCCATGCGGCACAAATGATTTAGCTTCAGATACTTGCGATATAATTGATATAGCTTCAAATGCAGCAGAAACAAACGAGTTAGCTTCAAAATCCATGCAAAAAACACATGATTTAGCTTCAAATCAATTCGATGTAGAAGGTTTATCTTCAAATCCAAGCGAAACACATGATATAGCTTCAAATCAATGCGATGTAGAAGGTTTAGCTACATATCCATGCGAAACAAATGATTTAACATCAAATACTTGAGATATGAGTGATATAGATTCAAATGCAGACGAATCAAACGAGTTAGCTTCAAAATCCATGCGATACACAACATTTAGCCCTAAATCCATGCGAAATAGAAGGCTTAGCTTCAAATCCATGCGAAACACATGATTTTGCTTCAAATCAATGCGAAGTAGAAGGCTTAGCCTCAAATCCATGAGAAATAAATGGGATATCTTCAAATACTTGCGATATAAATAAAATATCTTCAAGTGAAGGCGAAACAAACGAGGTAGCTTTAAATCAATGCGATGTAGAAGGTTTAGCTTCAAATCCATGCGAAACATATGTTTTAGCTTCAGATACTTGCGATGTAAGTGTTATAGCATCAAATGCAGGCGAAACGAACGAGTTAGCATCAAATCCATGCAAAACACATGATTTTGCTTCAAATCAATGCGAAGTAGAAGGCTTAGCCTCAAATCCATGAGAAATAAATGGGATATCTTCAAATACTTGCGATATAAATACAATATCTTCAAGTGAAGGCGAAACAAACGAGGTAGCTTTAAATCAATGCGATGTAGAAGGTTTAGCATCAAATCCATGCGACACAAATGATTTAGCTTCAGATACTTACGATATAAGTGATATAGCTTCAAATGCAGGAGAAACAAACGAGTTAGCTCCAAATCCAAGCGAAACACATGATTTAGCTTCAAATCAATACTATGTAGAAAGTTTAGTTTCAAATCCATGCGACGCAAATTATTTAGCTTCAGATACTTGCGATACGAGTGATATAGCTTCAAATGCAGTCAAAACAAACGAGTTAGCTTCAAATCCATGCAAAACACGTGATTAAGCTCAAATCAATGCTATGTAGATGGTTTAATTTCAAATCCATGCGACAAAAATGATTTAGCTTGAGATACTTGCGATATAAGTGATATAGCTTCAAATGCAAATTAAACAAACGAGTTAGATTCATATCCAAGTGAAACACATGATTTAGCTTCAGATCAATGCGATGTAGAAGGTTTAGCTTCAAATCCATGCGACACAAATGATTGAGCTTCAAACACTTGGGATATAAGTGATATAGCTTCAAATGCAGACGAACCAAACGAGTTAGCTTCAAAATGCATGCGCTACACATCATTTAGCTTCAAGTAGATGCGAAGTATAAGGCTTAGCTTCAAATCTATGCGAAACACATGATTTAGCTGCAAATCAATGCGATGTAGAAGGTTTAGCTTCAAATCCATGCGAAACAAATGCTTTAACATCAAACACTTGACATATATTGTGATATAGCTTCAAATGCAGTCGAAACAATCGAGTTAGCATCGAATCCATGCGAAACACATGATTCAGCTGCAAATCAATGCGATAGAGAAGGATTAGCTTCAAATCCATGCGAAACAATTGATTTAGCATCAAACACTTGGGATATGAGTGATATAGCTTGAAATGCACACTAAACGAACGAGTTAGCTTCAAATTCAAGCGGGACACACGATTTACCTTCAAATCAATGTCATGTAGATGGTTTAGCTTCAAATCCATGCGAAACATATGATTTAGCTTCAGATACTTGCGATATAAGTGTTATAGCATCAAATGCAGGCGAAATGAACGAGCTAGCATCAAGTCCATGCAAAACACATGATTTTGATTCAAATCAATGCGAAATAGAAGGCTTAGCCCCAAATCTATGAGAAAAAAATGGGATATCTTCAAATAATTGCGATATAAATAAAATATCTTCAAGTGAAGGCGAAACAAACGAGGTAGCTTTAAATCAATGCGATGTAGAAGGTTTAGCTTCAAATCCATGCGACACAAATGATTTAGCTTCAGATACTTGCGATATAAGTGATGTAGCTTCAAATGCAGGAGAAACAAACGAGTTAGCTTCAAAATCCATGTGATACACATGATTTAGTTGGAAATCAATGCGATGTTGAAGGTTTAGCTTCAAATCCATGCTAAACAAATGATTTAGCATGAGATACTTGCGATATAACTGATATAGCTTCAAATGCAGGGGAAACAAACGAGTTAGCATAAAATCCATGCAAAACACATGATTTAGCTTCAAATCAATGCGATGTAGAAGGTTTAGCTTCAAATCCATGCGAAACAAATGATTTAGCTTCAAACACTTGTGATATAAGTGATATAGCTGCAAATGCAGACGAATCAAACGGGATAGCTTCAAAATCCATGCGATACATATCATTTAGCTTCAAATCGATACGATGTAGAAGGTTTAGCTTCAAATCCATGCGAAACAAATGATTTAGCTTCAAACACTTGCGATATAAGTGATATAGCATCAAATGCAGGTGAAACGAACGAGTTAGCTTCAAATCCATGCGAAACACGTGATTTAGCTGCAAATCAATGCGATGTAGATGGCTTAGTTTCAAATCCATGCGAAACATATGATTTAGGTTCAGATACTTGCGATATAAGTGATATACCTTCGAATTCAGACGAAACAAACGAGTTAGCTTCAAATCAACACGATGTAGAAGGTTTAGCTTCAAATCCATGCGATGTAGAATGTTTAGCTTCTAATCCATGCGAAACAAATGAGTTAGATTCAAATCAATACCATGTAGAAGGTTTAGCTTCAAATCCAAGCGAAACAAATGATTTAGCATCAGATACTTGCGATATAAGTGATATAGCATCAAATGCAGGCGAAACGAACGAGTTAGCATCAAATCCATGCAAAACACATGATTTAGCTTCAAATCAATTCGATGTAGAAGGTTTAGCTTCAAATCCAAGCGAAACACATGATTTAGCTTCAAATGAATGCGATGTAGAAGGTATAGCTACAAATCCATGCGAAACAAATGATTTAGCATCAAACACTTGAGATATAAGTGATATAGATTCAAATGCAGACGAATCAAACGAGTTAGCTTCAAATCCATGCGAAACACATGATTTAGCTGCAAGTCAATGCTATGTAGAATGGTTAGTTTCAAATCCATGCGAAACATATGATTTAGGTTCAGATAATTGCGATATAAGTGATATAGCATCAAATGCAGGCGATACGAACGAGTTAGCATCAAATCCATGCAAAACACATGATTTTGCTTCAAATCAATGCGAAGTAGAAGGCTTAGCTTCAAATCCATGAGAAATAAATGGGATATCTTCAAATACTTGCGATATAAATAAAATATCTTCAAGTGAAGGCGAAACAAACGAGGAAGCTTTAAATCAATGCGATGTAGAAGGTTTAGCTTCAAATCCATGCGACACAAATGATTTAGCTTCAGATACTTGCGATATAAGTGATATAGCTTCAAATGCAGGAGAAAGAAACGAGTTAGCTTCAAAATCCATATGATACACATGATTTAGCTGGAAATCAATGCGATGTTGAAGGTTTAGCTTCAAATCCATGCGAAACACATGATTTAGCTGCAAATCAATGCGATGTAGAAGGTTTATCTTCAAATCCATACGAAACAAATGATTTAGCATCAGATACTTTCGATATAACTGATATAGCTTCAAATGCAGGGCAGATATACGAGTTAGCATCAAATCCATGCAAAACACATGATTTAGCTTCAAATCAATTCGATGTAGATGGTTTACCTTCAAATCCAAGCGAAACAGATGATTTAGCTTCAAATCAATGCGATGTAGAAGGTTTAGCTACAAATCCATGGGAAACAAATCATTTAGCATCAGATACTTGCGATATAACTGATATAGCTTCAAATGCAGGTGAAACACTGAGTTAGCATGAAATCCATGCAAAACACATGATTTAGTTTCAAATCAGTGCGATGTAGAAGGTTTAGCTTCAAATCCATGCGAAACAAATGGTTTAGCTTCAAACACTTGCGATATAAGTGATATAGCTTCAAATGCAGACGAATCAAACGAGTTAGCCTCAAAATCCATGCGAAACACATCATTTAGATTTAAATCCATGCGAAATAGAAGGATTAGCTTCAAATCCATGCGAAACATATGATTTAGGTTCAGATACTTGCGATATAAGTGATATACCTTCGAATTCAGACGAAACAAACGAGTTAGCTTCAAATCAATACGATGTAGAAGGTTATCTTCAAATCCATACGATGTAGAATGTTTAGCTTCTAATCCATGCGAAACAAATGAGTTAGATTCAAATCAATACGATGTAGAAAGTTTAGCTTCAAATCCATGCGACACAAATGATTTAGCTTCAGATACTTGCGATATAAGTGATATAGCTTCAAATGCAGGAGAAACAAACGAGTTAGCTACAAATCCAAACAAAACACATGATTCAGCTTCAAATCAATGCGATGTAGAAGGTTTAGCTTCAGATCCATGCGACACAAATGATTTAGCTTCAGATAATTGCGATATAAGTGATGCAGATTCAAATGCAGGAGAAACAAACGAGTTAGCTTCCAAATCCATATGGTACACATGATTTAGATTGAAATCAATGCGATGTTGAAGTTTTAGTTTCAAATCCATGCGGCACAAATGATTTAGCTTCAGATACTTGCGATATAAGTGATATAGCTTCAAATGCAGCAGAAACAAACGAGTTAGCTTCAAAATCCATGCAAAAAACACATGATTTAGCTTCAAATCAATTCGATGTAGAAGGTTTATCTTCAAATCCAAGCGAAACACATGATATAGCTTCAAATCAATGCGATGTAGAAGTTTTAGCTACAAATCCATGCGAAACAAATGATTTAGCATCAAACACTTGAGATATGAGTGGTATAGATTCAAATGCAGACGAATCAAACGAGTTAGCTTCAAAATCCATGCGATACACAACATTTAGCCCTATATCCATGCGAAATAGAAGGCTTAGCTTCAAATCCATGCGAAACACATGATTTTGCTTCAAATCAATGCGAAGTAGAAGGTTTAGCCTCAAATCCATGCGAAACAAATGATTTAGCTTCAAACACTTGTGATATAAGTGATATAGCTGCAAATGCAGACGAATCAAACGGGATAGCTTCAAAATCCATGCGATACATATCATTTAGCTTCAAATCGATACGATGTAGAAGGTTTAGCTTCAAATCCATGCGAAACAAATGATTTAGCTTCAAACACTTGCGATATAAGTGATATAGCATCAAATGCAGGTGAAACGAACGAGTTAGCTTCAAATCCATACGAAACACATGATTTAGCTGCAAATCAATGCGATGTAGAAGGTTTAGTTACAAATCCATGCGAAACATATGATTTAGGTTCAGATACTTGCGATATAAGTGATATACCTTCGAATTCAGACGAAACAAACGAGTTAGCTTCAAATCAACACGATGTAGAAGGTTTAGCTTCAAATCCATGCGATGTAGAATGTTTAGCTTCCATTCCATGCGAAACAAATGAGTTAGATTCAAATCAATACCATGTAGAAGGTTTAGCTTCAAATCCATGCGAAACAAATGATTTAGCATCAGATACTTGCGATATAAGTGATATAGCATCAAATGCAGGCGAAACGAACGAGTTAGCATCAAATCCATGCAAAACACATGATTTAGCTTCAAATCAATTCGATGTAGAAGGTTTAGCTTCAAATCCAAGCGAAACACATGATTTAGCTTCAAATGAATGCGATGTAGAAGGTATAGCTACAAATCCATGCGAAACAAATGATTTAGCATCAAACACTTGAGATATAAGTGATATAGATTCAAATGCAGACGAATCAAACGAGTTAGCTTCAAATCCATGCGAAACACATGATTTAGCTGCAAGTCAATGCTATGTAGAATGGTTAGTTTCAAATCCATGCGAAACATATGATTTAGGTTCAGATACTTGCGATATAAGTGATACAGCATCAAATGCAGGCGATACGAACGAGTTAGCATCAAATCCATGCAAAACACATGATTTTGCTTCAAATCAATGCAAAGTAGAAGGCTTAGCTTCAAATCCATGAGAAATAAATGGGATATCTTCAAATACTTGCGATATAAATAAAATATCTTCAAGTGAAGGCGAAACAAACGAGGAAGCTTTAAATCAATGCGATGTAGAAGGTTTAGCTTCAAATCCATGCGACACAAATGATTTAGCTTCAGATACTTGCGATATAAGTGATATAGCTTCAAATGCAGGAGAAAGAAACGAGTTAGCTTCAAAATCCATATGATACACATGATTTAGCTGGAAATCAATGCGATGTTGAAGGTTTAGCTTCAAATCCATGCGAAACACATGATTTAGCTGCAAATC
Source organism: Megalopta genalis (assembly GCF_051020955.1). NCBI lineage: Eukaryota > Metazoa > Arthropoda > Insecta > Hymenoptera > Halictidae > Megalopta > Megalopta genalis. The sequence continues at coordinate 392,407 of NW_027476220.1, read as the reverse complement.
AAAGCGATGTAGAAGGTTTATCTTCAAATCCATACGAAACAAATGATTTAGCATCAGATACTTTCGATATAACTGATATAGCTTCAAATGCAGGGGAAACAAACGTGTTAGCATCAAATCCATGCAGAACAAATGATTTAGCTTCAAATCAAAGCGATGTAGAAGGTATAGCTTCAAATCCAAGCGAAACACATGATTTAGCTTCAAATCAATGCGATGTAGAAGGTTTAGCTTCAAATCCATGCGAAACAAATGATTTAGCTTCAAACACTTGGGATATAAGTGATATAGCTTCAAATGCAGACGAATCAAACGAGTTAGCATCAAATCCATGCAAAACACATGATTTTGCTTCAAATCAATTCGAAATAGAAGGCTTAGCTTCAAATCCATGAGAAATAAATGGGATACCTTCAAATACTTGCGATATAAATAAAATATCTTCATGTGAAGGCGAAACAAACGAGGTAGCTTTAAATCAATGCGATGTAGAAGTTTAGCTTCAAATCCATACGAAACAAATGTTTTAGCATCAGATACTTGCGATATAACTGATATAGCTTCAAATGCAGGGCAGATAAACGAGTTAGCATCAAATCCATGCAAAACACATGATTTAGCTTCAAATCAATTCGATGTAGATGGTTTACCTTCAAATCCAAGCGAAACAGATGATTTAGCTTCAAATCAATGCGATGTAGAAGGTTTAGCTACAAATCCATGGGAAACAAATCATTTAGCATCAGATACTTGCGATATAACTGATATAGCTTCAAATGCAGGGGAAACACTGAGTTAGCATGAAATCCATGCAAAACACATGATTTAGTTTCAAATCAATGCGATGTAGAAGGTTTAGCTTCAAATCCATGCGAAACAAATGATTTAGCTTCAAACACTTGCGATATAAGTGATATAGCATCAAATGCTGGCGAAACTAACGCTAGCTTCAAATTCATGCGAAACACATGATTTAGCTGCAATTCAATGCGATGTAGAAGGTTTAGCCTCACATCCATGCGAAACAAATGATTTTGCATCAGATACTTTCGATATAACTGATATAGCTTCAAATGCAGGGGATACAAACGAGTTAGCTTCAAATCCATGCAGAACACATGATTTAGCTCCAAATCAAAGCGATGTAGAAGGTATAGCTTCAAATCCAAGCGAAACACATGACTTAGCGTCAAATCAATGCGATGTAGAAGGTTTAGCTTCAATTCCATGCGAAACAAATGATTTAGCATCAAACACTTGGGATATAAGTGATATAGCTTCAAATGCAGACGAATCAAACGAGTTAGCTTCAAAATCCATGCGATACACATCATTTAGCTCTAAATCCATGCGAAATAGAAGGCTTAGCTTCAAATCCATGCGAAACACATGATTTAGCTGCAAATCAATGCGATGTAGAAGGTTTATCTTCAAATCCATACGAAACAAATGATTTAGCTTCAGATACTTGCGATAAAAGTGATATAGCATCAAATGCAGGCCAAACGAACGAGTTAGCATCAAATCCATGCAAATCACATGATTTAGCTTCAAATCAATGCGATGTAGAAAGTTTAGCTTCAAATCCAAGCGAAACACATGATTTAACTTCAAATCAATGCGTTGTAGATAGTTTAGCGTCAAATCCATGCGAAACATATGATTTAGCTTCAGATACTTGCGATATAAGTGTTATAGCATCAAATGCAGGCGGAATGAACGAGTTAGCATCAAATCCATGCAAAACACATGTTTTAGCTTCAAATCAATGCGATGTAGAAAGTTTAGCTTCAAATCCAAGCGAAACACATGATTTAACTTCAAATCAATGCGTTGTAGATAGTTTAGCGTCAAATCCATGCGAAACATATGATTTAGCTTCAGATACTTGCGATATAAGTGTTATAGCATCAAATGCAGGCGAAATGAACGAGTTAGCATCAAATCCATGCAAAACACATGATTTTGCTTCAAATCAATGTGAAGTAGAAGGCTTAGCCTCAAATCCATGAGAAATAAATGGGATATCTTCAAATACTTGCGATATAAATAAAATATCTTCAAGTGAAGGCGAAACAAACGAGGTAGCTTTAAATCAATGCTATGTTGAAGGTTTAGCTCCAAATCAATGCGAAACAAATGATTCAGATACTTGCGATATAAGTGATATAGCTTCAAATGCAGACGTAACGAACGTTGTAGCTTCAACTCCATACGAAACATATTATTTACTTCCGAATCAATGCGATGTAGAAGGTTTAGCTTCAAACCAATGCGATGTAGAAGGTTTAACTTCAAACCAATGCGATGTAAAAGGTTTATCTTCAAATCCGAGCGACACAAATTACTTGCATCAGATACTTGCGAAATAAGTGATATAGCTTCAAATGCAGGAGAAACAAACGAGTTAGCTACAAATCCAAGCAAAACACATGATTCAGCTTCAAATCAATGCAATGTAGAAGGTTCAGCTTCAGATCCATGCGACACAAATGATTTAGCTTCAGATAATTGCGATATAAGTGATATAGATTCAAATGCAGGAGAAACAAACGAGTTAGCTTCAAAATCCATATGGTACACATGATTTAGATTGAAATCAATGCGATGTTGAAGTTTTAGCTTCAAATCCATGCGACACAAATGATTTAGCTTCAGATACTTGCGATATAAGTGATATAGCTTCAAATGCTGGAGAAACAAACGAGTTAGCTACAAAATCCATGCGAAACACATGATTTAGCTGCAAATAAATGCGATGTAGAAGGCTTAGCTTCAATTCAATGCCAATCAAATTGTTTATATTCAAATACTTGTGATATTCATGATTTAGCTTCAATTGCATGCGGAACAAACGAGTTAGCTCCAAATCCAAGCGAAACACATGATTTAGCTTCAAATCAATGCGATGTAGAAGGTTTAGCTTCAAATCCATGCGATACATATCATTTAGCTTCAAATCGATACGATGTAGAAGGTTTAGCTTCAAATCCATGCGAAACAAACGATGTAGCTTCAAACCCTTGCGATATAAGTGATATAGCATCAAATGCAGGGGAAACGAACGAGTTAGCTTCAAATCCATGCGAAACACATGATTTAGCTGCAAATCAATGCGATGTAGAAGGTTTAGCTTCAAATCCATGCTAAACAAATCATTTAGCATCAGATACTTGCGATATAACTGATATAGCTTCAAATGCAGGGGAAACAAACGAGTTATAATAAAATCCATGCAAAACACATGATTTAGCTTCAAATCAGTGCGATGTTGAAGGTTTAGCTTCAAATCCATGCGAAACAAATGATTTAGCTTCAGATACTTGCGATATAAGTGATATAGCATCAAATGCAGGCCAAACGAACGAGTTAGCATCAAATCCATGCAAATCACATGATTTAGCTTCAAATCCAAGCGAAACACATGATTTAACTTCAAATCAATGCGTTGTAGATAGTTTAGCGTCAAATCCATGCGAAACATATGATTTAGCTTCAGATACTTGCGATATAAGTGTTATAGCATCAAATGCAGGCGGAATGAGCGAGTTAGCATCAAATCCATGCAAAACACATGATTTCGCTTCAAATCAATGTGAAGTAGAAGGCTTAGCCTCAAATCCATGAGAAATAAATGGGATATCTTCAAATAATTGCGATATAAATAAAATATCTTCAAGTGAAGGCGAAACAAACGAGGTAGCTTTAAATCAATGCGATGTAGAAGGTTTAGCATCAAATCCATGCGACACAAATGATTTAGCTTCAGATACTTACGATATAAGTGATATAGCTTCAAATGCAGGAGAAACAAACGAGTTAGCTCCAAATCCGAGCGAAACACATGATTTAGCTTCAAATCAATACTATGTAGAAGATTTAGTTTCAAATCCATGCGACGCAAATTATTTAGCTTCAGATACTTGCGATACGAGTGATATAGCTTCAAATGCAGACTAAACAAACGAGTTAGCTTCAAATACAAGCGAAACACATGATATAGCTTCAAATCAATGCGATGTAGAAGGTTTAGCTTCAAATCCAGGCGAAACAAATGATTTAGCTTCAAACACTTGGGATATAAGTGATATACCTTCAAATGCAGTCGAAACAAACGAGTTAGCTTCAAATCCATGCAAAACACGTGATTAAGCTCAAATCAATGCTATGTAGATGGTTTAGATTCAAATCCATGCGACAAAAATGATTTAGCTTGAGATACTTGCGATATAAGTGATATAGCTTCAAATGCAAATTAAACAAACGAGTTAGATTCTTATCCAAGTGAAACACATGATTTAGCTTCAAATCAATGCGATATAGAAGGTTTAGCTTCAAATCCAAGCGAAACGCATGATTTAGCTTCATATCAATGCGCTGTAGAAGGTTTAGCTTCAAATCCATGCGAAACAAATGATTTAGCTTCAAACACTTGGGATGTATGTGATATAGCTTCAAGTGCATGCGAAACAAACGAGTTAGCTTCAAAACCATGCGAATCACATGATTTAGCTTCAAATCAATGCGATGTAGAAGGTTTAGCTTCAAATCCATGCGAAACAAATGATTTAGCTTCAAACACTTGTGATATAAGTGATATAGCTGCAAATGCAGACGAATCAAACGGGATAGCTTCAAAATCCATGCGATACATATCATTTAGCTTCAAATCGATACGATGTAGAAGGTTTAGCTTCAAATCCATGCGAAACAAATGATTTAGCTTCAAACACTTGCGATATAAGTGATATAGCATCAAATGCAGGAGAAACGAACGAGTTAGCTTCAAATCCATACGAAACACATGATTTAGCTGCAAATCAATGCGATGTAGAAGGTTTAGTTTCAAATCCATGCGAAACATATGATTTAGGTTCAGATACTTGCGATATAAGTGATATACCTTCGAATTCAGACGAAACAAACAAGTTAGCTTCAAAATCCATGCGATACACATCATTTAGCTTTAAATCCATGCGAAGTAGAAGGCTTAGCTTCAAATCCATGCGAAACAAATGATTTAGGTTCAGATACTTGCGATATAAGTGATATAGCTTCAAATGCAAGGAGAAACAAACGAGTTAGCAACAAATCCATGCAAAACTCATGATTTAGCTGCAAATAAATGCGATGTAGAAGGCTTAGCTTCAAATCAATGCCAAACAAATGGTTTATATTCAAATACTTGTGATATTCATGATTTAGCTTCAACTGCATGCGAAACAAACGAGTTAGATCCAAATCCAAGCGAAACACATGATTTAGCTTCGAATCAATTCGAAGTAGAAGGCTTAGCTTCAAATCAATGCCAAACAAATGATTTAGCTTCAAACACTTGTGATATATGTGATATAGCTGCAAATGCAGACGAATCAAACGGGGTAGCTTCAAAATCCATGCGATACATATCATTTAGCTGCAAATCATGGCGGTGTAGAAGGTTTAGCTTCAAATCCATGCGAAACAAATGATTTAGCATCACATACTTGCGATGTAACTGATATATCTTCAAATGCAGGGGAAACACCGAGTTAGCATGAAATCCATGCAAAACACATGATTTAGCTGCAAATCAATGCGATGTAGAAGGTTTAGCTTCAAATCCAAGCGAAACATATGATTTAGCATCAAACACTTGGGATATAAGTGATATAGCTTCAAATGCAGACGAATCAAACGAGTTAGCTTCAAAATCCATGCGATACACACCATTTAGCTTTAAATCCATGCGAAGTAGAAGGCTTAGCTTCAAATCCATGCGAAACAAATGATTTAGCTTCAGATACTTGCGATATAAGTGATATAGCTTCAAATGCAAGGAGAAACAAACGAGTTAGCAAAAAATCCATGCAAAAAACATGATTTAGTTTCAAATCAATGCGACGTACACGGTTTAGCTTCAAATCCATGCAAAACACATGATTTAGCTGCAAATCAATGCGATGTAGAAGGTTTAGCTTCAAATCCAAGCGAAATATTTGATTTAGCATCAAACACTTGGGATATAAGTGATATAGCTTCAAATGCAGACGAATCAAACGAGTTAGCTTCAAAATCCATGCGATACACACCATTTAGCTTTAAATCCATGCGAAGTAGAAGGCTTAGCTTCAAATCCATGCGAAACAAATGATTTAGCTTCAGATACTTGCGATATAAGTGATATAGCTTCAAATGCAAGGAGAAACAAACGAGTTAGCAAAAAATCCATGCAAAAAACATGATTTAGTTTCAAATCAATGCGACGTACACGGTTTAGCTTCAAATCCGTGCAAAACACATGATTTAGCTTCAAATCAATGCGATGTAGAAGGTTCAGCTTCAGATCCATGCGACACAAATGATTTAGCTTCAGATAATTGCGATATAAGTGATATAGATTCAAATGCAGGAGAAACAAGCGAGTTAGCTTCAAAATCCATATGGTACACATGATTTAGTTTGAAATCAATGCGATGTTGAAGTTTTAGCTTCAAATCCATGCGACACAAATGATTTAGCTCAGATACTTGCGATATAAGTGATATAGCTTCAAATGCTGGAGAAACAAACGAGTTAGCTACAAAATCCATGCGAAACACATGATTTAGCTGCAAATAAATGCGATGTAGAAGGCTTAGCTTCAATTCAATGCCAATCAAATGGTTTATATTCAAATACTTGTGATATTCATGATTTAGCTTCAATTGCATGCGGAACAGACGAGTTAGCTCCAAATCCAAGCGAAACACATGATTTAGCTTCAAATCAATGCGATGTAGAAGGTTTAGCTTCAAATCCATGCGATACATATCATTTAGCTTCAAATCGATACGATGTAGAAGGTTTAGCTTCAAATCCATGCGAAACAAACGATGTAGCTTCAAACCCTTGCGATATAAGTGATATAGCATCAAATGCAGGGGAAACGAACGAGTTAGCTTCAAATCCATGCGAAACACATGATTTAGCTGCAAATCAATGCGATGTAGAAGGTTTAGATTCAAATCCATGCTAAACAAATCATTTAGCATCAGATACTTGCGATATAACTGATATAGCTTCAAATGCAGGGGAAACAAACGAGTTATTATAAAATCCATGCAAAACACATGATTTAGCTTCAAATCAGTGCGATGTTGAAGGTTTAGCTTCAAATCCATGCGAAACAAATGATTTAGCTTCAGATACTTGCGATAAAAGTGATATAGCATCAAATGCAGGCCAAACGAACGAGTTAGCATCAAATCCATGCAAATCACATGATTTAGCTTCAAATCAATGCGATGTAGAAAGTTTAGCTTCAAATCCAAGCGAAACACATGATTTAACTTCAAATCAATGCGTTGTAGATAGTTTAGCGTCAAATCCATGCGAAACATATGATTTAGCTTCAGATACTTGCGATATAAGTGTTATAGCATCAAATGCAGGCGGAATGAACGAGTTAGCATCAAATCCATGCAAAACACATGATTTCGCTTCAAATCAATGTGAAGTAGAAGGCTTAGCCTCAAATCCATGAGAAATAAATGGGATATCTTCAAATAATTGCGATATAAATAAAATATCTTCAAGTGAAGGCGAAACAAACGAGGTAGCTTTAAATCAATGCGATGTAGAAGGTTTAGCATCAAATCCATGCGACACAAATGATTTAGCTTCAGATACTTACGATATAAGTGATATAGCTTCAAATGCAGGAGAAACAAACGAGTTAGCTCCAAATCCGAGCGAAACACATGATTTAGCTTCAAATCAATACTATGTAGAAGATTTAGTTTCAAATCCATGCGACGCAAATTATTTAGCTTCAGATACTTGCGATACGAGTGATATAGCTTCAAATGCAGACTAAACAAACGAGTTAGCTTCAAATACAAGCGAAACACATGATATAGCTTCAAATCAATGCGATGTAGAAGGTTTAGCTTCAAATCCAGGCGAAACAAGTGATTTAGCTTCAAACACTTGGGATATAAGTGATATACCTTCAAATGCAGTCGAAACAAACGAGTTAGCTTCAAATCCATGCAAAACACGTGATTAAGCTCAAATCAATGCTATGTAGATGGTTTAGATTCAAATCCATGCGACAAAAATGATTTAGCTTGAGATACTTGCGATATAAGTGATATAGCTTCAAATGCAAATTAAACAAACGAGTTAGATTCATATCCAAGTGAAACACATGAGTTAGCTTCAAATCAATGCGATATAGAAGGTTTAGCTTCAAATCCAAGCGAAACACATGATTTAGCTTCATATCAATGCGATGTAGAAGGTTTAGCTTCAAATCCAGGCGAAACAAATGATTTAACTTCAAACACTTGGGATATAAGTGATATACCTTCAAATGCAGTCGAAACAAACGAGTTAGCTTCAAATCCATGCAAAACACGTGATTAAGCTCAAATCAATGCTATGTATATGGTTTAGATTCAAATCCATGCGACAAAAATGATTTAGCTTGAGATACTTGCGATATAAGTGATATAGCTTCAAATGCAAATTAAACAAACGAGTTAGATTCATATCCAAGTGAAACACATGATTTAGCATCAAATCAATGCGATATAGAAGGTTTAGCTTCAAATCCAAGCGAAACACATGATTTAGCTTCATATCAATGCGCTGTAGAAGGTTTAGCTTTAAATCCATGCGAAACAAATGATTTAGCTTCAAACACTTGGGATGTATGTGATATAGCTTCAAGTGCATGCGAAACAAACGAGTTAGCTTCAAATCCATGCGAATCACATGATTTAGCTTCAAATCAATGCGATGTAGAAGGTTTAGCTTCAAATCCATGCGAAACAAATGATTTAGCTTCAAACACTTGTGATATAAGTGATATAGCTGCAAATGCAGACGAATCAAACGGGATAGCTTCAAAATCCATGCGATACATATCATTTAGCTTCAAATCGATACGATGTAGAAGGTTTAGCTTCAAATCCATGCGAAACAAATGATTTAGCTTCAAACACTTGCGATATAAGTGATATAGCATCAAATGCAGGTGAAACGAACGAGTTAGCTTCAAATCCATACGAAACACATGATTTAGCTGCAAATCAATGCGATGTAGAAGGTTTAGTTTCAAATCCATGCGAAACATATGATTTAGGTTCAGATACTTGCGATATAGGTGATATACCTTCGAATTCAGACGAAACAAACGAGTTAGCTTCAAATCAACACGATGTAGAAGGTTTCGCTTCAAATCCATGCGATGTAGAATGTTTAGCTTCTAATCCATGCGAAACAAACGAGTTAGATTCAAATCAATACCATGTAGAACGTTTAGCTTCAAATCCATGCCAAACAAATGATTTAGATTCAAATCAATACGATGTAGAATGTTTAGCTTCTAATCCATGCGAAACAAATGAGTTAGATTCAAATCAATACGATGTAGCAGGTTTAGCATCAAATCCATACGAAACAAATGTTTTAGCATCAGATACGTGCGATATAACTGATATAGCATCAAATGCAGTCGAAACGAACGTTAGCTTCAAATCCATACGAAACATATTATTTAGCTTCAAATCAATGCGATGTAGAAGGTTTAGCTTCAAACCAATGCGATGTGGAAGGTTTAGTTTCAAACCAATGCGATGTGGAGGGTTTAGCTTCAAATCCGTGCGACACGAATTGCTTGCATCAGATACTTGTGAAATAAGTGATATAGCTTCAAATGCAGGAGAAACAAACGAGTTAGCTTCAAATCCAAGCAAAACACATGAATCAGCTTCAGATACTTGAGTTATAAGTGATATAGCCTCAAATGCAGACGAAACAAACGTTGCAGCTTCAACTCCATACGAAACATATTATTTAGCTTCAAATCAATGCGATGTAGAAGGTTTTGCTTCAAATCCATGCGAAACAAATGATTTAGTTTCAAACTCTTGGGATATAAGTGATATAGCTTCAAATGCAGACGAATCAAACGAGTTTGCTTCAAAATCCATGCGATACACATCATTTAGATTTAAAACCATGCGAAAAGAAGGCTTAGCTTCAAATCCATGCGAAACAAATGGTTTAGCTTCAAATCAATACGATGTAGAAGGTTTAGCTTCAAATCCTAGCGAAACACATGATTTAGCATCAGATAGTTGCGATATAACTGAAGTAGTTTCAAATGCAGGGGAAACAAACGAGTTAGCATCAAATCCACGCAGAACACATGATTTAGCTTCAAATCAAAGCGATGTAGAAGGTTTAGCTACAAATCCATGCGAAACAAATGATTTAGCTTCAAACTCTTGGGATATAAGTGATATAGCTTCAAATGCAGACGTATCAAACGGGATAGCTTCAAAATCCATGCGATACATATCATTTAGCATCAAATCGATACGATGTAGAAGGTTTAGCTTCAAATCCATGCGATGTAGAATTTTTAGTTTCTAAACCATGCGAAACAAATGAGTTAGCTTCAAATCAATGCGATGTAGAAGGTTTAGCTTCAAATCCATGCGGCACAATTGATTTAGCTTCAGATACTTGCGATATAAGTGATATAGCTTCAAATGCAGGAGAAACAAACGAGTTAGCTTCAAAATCCATGCGATACACATGATTTAGATTGAAATCAATGCGATGTTGAAGGTTTAGCTTCAAATCAATGCGAAACAAATGATATAGCATCAGATACTTGCGATATAACTGATATAGCATCAAATGCAGGCGAAACAAACGAGTTAGCTTCAAAATCCATGCCATACACATCATTGAGCTCTAAATCCATGCGAAATAGAAGGCTTAGCTTCAAATCCATGCGAAACACATGATTTAGCTGCAAATCAATGCTATGTAGAAGGTTTAGTTTCAAATCCATGCGAAACATATGATTTAGGTTCAGATACTTGCGACATAAGTGACTTACCTTCGAATTCAGACGAAACAAACGACTTAGCTTCAAATCAATACGATGTAGAAGGTTTAGCTTCAAATCCATGCTATGTAGAATGTTTAGCTTCTAATCCAAGCGAAACAAATGAGTTAGCTTAAAATCAATGCGATGTAGAATGTTTAGCTTCAAATCCATGCGAAACAAATGATTTAGGTTCAGATACTTGCGATATAAATGTTATAGCATCAAATGCAGGCGAAATGAACGAGTTAGCATCAAATCCATGCAAAACACATGATTTTGCTTCAAATCAATTCGAAGTAGAAGGCTTAGCTTCAAATCCATGAGAAATAAATGGGATATCTTCAAATACTTGCGATATAAATAAAATATTTTCAAGTGAAGGCGAAACAAACGAGGTAGCTTTAAATCAATGCGATGTAGATGGTTTAGCAGCAAATCCATGCGACACAAATGATTTAGCTTCAGATACTTACGATATAATTAATATAGCTTCAAATGCAGGAGAAACAAACAAATTAGCTTCAAATCCATGCAAAACACATGATTAAGATTCAAATCAATGCCACGTAGAAGGTTTAGCTTCAAATCCATGCGAAACAAATGATTTAGCATCAGATACTTGAGATATAACTGATATTGCTTCAAATGCAGACGCATCAAACGAGTTAGTTTCAAAATCCATGCGGTACACATCATTTACCTTTAAATCCATGCGAAGTAGAAGGCTTAGCTTCAAATCCATACGAAACAAATGTTTTAGCATCAGATAATTGCGATATAACTGATATAGCTTCAAATGCAGGGGAAACAAACGAGTTAGCATCAAATCCATGCAAAACACATGATTTAGCTTCACATCAATGCGATGTAGAAGGTTTAGCTTCAAATCCATGCGGCACAAATGATTTAGCTTCAGATACTTGCGATATAAGTGATATAGCTTCAAATGCAGGAGAAACAAACGAGTTAGCTTCAAAATCCATACGATACACACGATTTAGATGGAAATCAATGCGATGTTGAAGGTTTAGCTTCAAATCAATGCGAAACAAATGATTTAGCATCAGATACTTGCGATATAACTGATATAGCATCAAATGCAGACGAATCAAACGAGTTAGCTTCAAAATCCATGCGATACACATCATTTAGCTCTAAATCCGTGCGAAATAGAAGGCTTAGCTTCAAATCCATGCCAAACACATGATTTAGCTGCAAATCAATGCTATGTAGAAGGTTTAGTTTCAAATCCATGCGAAACATATGATTTAGGTTCAGATACTTGCGATATAAGTGACATACCTTCGAATTCAGACGAAACAAACGACTTAGCTTCAAATCAATACGATGTAGAAGGTTTAGCTTCAAATCCATGCGATGTAGAATGTTTAGCTTCTAATCCAAGCGAAACAAATGAGTTAGCTTCACATCAATACGATGTAGAAGGTTTAGCTTCAAATCCATGCGAAACAAATGATTTAGCTTCAGATACTTGCGATATAAGTGTTATAGCATCAAATGCAGGCGAAATGAACGAGTTAGCATCAAATCCATGCAAAACACATGATTAAGCTTCAAATCAATGCCACGTAGAAGGTTTAGCTTCAAATCCATGCGAAACAAATGATTTAGCATCAGATACTTGAGATATAAGTGATATAGCTTTAAATGCAGACGAATAAAACGAGTTAGCTTCAAAATCCATGCGATACACATCATTTAACTTTAAATCCATGCGAAGTAGAAGGCTTAGCTTCAAATCCATGCGAAACACATGATTTAGCTGCAATTCAATGCGATGTAGAAGGTTTAGTATCAAATCCATACGAAACAAATGTTTTCGCATCAGATAATTGTGATATAAGTGATATAGCTTCAAATGCAGGAGAAACAAACGAGTTAGCTTCAAAATCCATACGATACACATGATTTAGATTGAAATCAATTCGATGTAGAAGGTTTAGCTTCAAATCCAAGCGAAACACATGATTTAGCTTCAAATCAATGCGATGTTGAAGTTTTAGCTTCAAATCCATGCGGCACAAATGATTTAGCTTCAGATACTTGCGATATAAGTGATATAGCTTCAAATGCAGGAGAAACAAACGAGTTAGCTACAAGATCCATGCGAAACACATGAATTAGCTGCAAATAAGTGTGATGTAGAAGGCTTAGCTTCAAATCAATGCCAAACAAATGATTTAGCTTCAAACACTTGTGAAATAAGTGATATAGCTGCAAACGCAGACGAATCAAACGGGGTAGCTTCAAAATCCATGCGATACATATCATTTAGCTTCAAATCGATACGATGTAAAAGGTTTAGCTTCAAATCCATGCGAAACAAATGATTTAGCTTATGATACTTGCGATATAAGTGATATAGCATCAAATGCAGGCGAAACGTCCGAGTTAGATTCAAATCCATGCGAAACACATGACTTAGTTGCAAATCAATGCGATGTAGAAGGTTTAGCTTCAAATCCATGCGAAACAAATGATTTAGCATCAGCTACTTGAGATATAACTGATATTGCTTCAAATGCAGACGAATCAAACGAGTTAGTTGCAATATCCATGCGGTACACATCATTTAGCTTTAGATCCATGCGAAGTAGAAGGCTTAGCTTCAAATCCATAGGAAACAAATGTTTTAGCATCAGATACTTGCGATATAACTGATATAGCTTCAAATGCAGGGGAAACAAACGAGTTAGCATCAAATCCATGCAAAACACATGATTTAGCTTCAAATCCATGCGAAACAAATGATTTAGCATCAAACACTTGAGATATAAGTGATATAGCTTCAATGCAGACGAATAAAACGAGATAGCTTCAAAATCCATGCGATACACATCATTTATATTTAAATCCATGCGAAGTAGAAGGCTTAGCTTCAAATCCATGCGAAACACATGATTTAGCTGCAAATCAAAGCTATGTAGAAGGTTTAGTTTCAAATCCATGCGAAACATATGATTTAGGTGCAGATACTTGCGATATAAGTGATATACCTTCGAATTCAGACGAAACAAACGACTTAGCTTCAAATCAATACGATGTAGAAGGTTTAGCTTCAAATCCATGCGATGTAGAATGTTTAGCTTCTAATCCAAGCGAAACAAATGAGTTACCTTCAAATCAATACGATGTAGAAGGTTTAGCTTCAAATCCATGCGTAACAAATGATTTAGCTTCAGATACTTGCGATATAAGTGTTATAGCATCAAATGCAGGCGAAATGAACGAGTTAGCATCAAATCCATGCAAAACACATGATTTTGCTTGAAATCAATTCGAAGTAGAAGGCTTAGCTCCAAATCCATGAGAAATAAATGGGATATCTTCAAATACTTGCGATATAAATAAAATATCTTCAAGTGAAGGCGAAACAAGCGAGGTAGCTTTAAATCAATGCGATGTAGAAGGTTTAGCTTCAAATCCATGCGGCGCAAATGATTTAGCTTCAGATACTTGCGATATAAGTGATATAGCTTCAAATGCAGGAGAAACAAACGAGTTAGCTTCAAAATCCATGCGATACACATCATTTAGCTCTAAATCCATGCGAAATAGAAGGCTTAGCTTCAAATCCATGCGAAACACATGATTTAGCTGCAAATCAAAGCTATGTAGAAGGTTTACTTTCAAATCCATGCGAAACACATGATTTAGGTTCAGATACTTGCGATATAAGTGACATACCTTCGAATTCAGACGAAACAAACGACTTAGCTTCAAATCAATACGATGTAGAAGGTTTAGCTTCAAATCCATGCGATGTAGAATGTTTAGCTTCTAATCCAAGCGAAACAAATGAGTTAGCTTCAAATCAATACGATGTAGAAGGTTTAGCTTCAAATCCATGCGAAACAAATGATTTAGCTTCAGATACTTGCGATATAAGTGTTATAGCATCAAATGCAGGCGAAATGAACGAGTTAGCATCAAATCCATGCAAAACACATGATTTTGCTTGAAATCAATTCGAAGTAGAAGGCTTAGCTTCAAATCCATGAGAAATAAATGGGATATCTTCAAATACTTGCGATATAAATAAAATATCTTCAAGTGAAGGCGAAACAATCGAGGTAGCTTTAAATCAATGCGATGTAGAAGGTTCAGCTTCAAATCCATGCGACACAAATGATTTAGCTTCAGATACTTACGATATAATTAATATAGTATCAAATGCAGGAGAAACAAACGAGTTAGCTTCAAATCCATGCAAAACACATGATTAAGCTTCAAATCAATGCCACGTAGAAGGTTGAGCTTCAAATCCATGCGAAACAAATGATTTAGCATTGATACTTGAGATATAACCGATATTGCTTCAAATGCAGACGAATCAAACGAGTTAGTTTCAAAATCCATGCGGTACACATCATTTAGCTTTAAATCCATGCGAAGTAGAAGGCTTAGCTTCAAATCCATACGAAACAAATGTTTTAGCATCAGATACTTGCGATATAACTGATATAGCTTCAAATGCAGGGGAGACAAACGAGTTAGCATCAAATCCATGCAAAACACATGATCTAGCTTCAAATCAATTCGATGTAGATGGTTTACGTTCAAATCCAAGCGAAACACATGATTTAGCTTCAAATCAATGCGATGTAGAAGGTTTAGCTACAAATCCATGCGAAACAAATGATTTAGCATCAAACACTTGAGATATAAGTGATATAGCTTTAAATGCAGACGAATAAAACGAGTTAGCTTCAAAATCCATGCGATACACATCATTTAACTTTAAATCCATGTGAAGTAGAAGGCTTAGCTTCAAATCCATGCGAAACACATGATTTAGCTGCAAATCAAGGCGATGTAGAAGGTTTAGCTTCAAATCCATGCTAAGCAAATCATTTAGCATCAGATACTTGAGATATAACTGATATTGCTTCAAATGCAGACGAATCAAACGACTTAGTTTCAAAATCCATGCGGTACACATCATTTAGCATTAAATCCATGCAAAGTAGAAGGATTAGCTTCAAATCCATACGAAACAAATGTTTTAGCATCAGATACTTGCGATATATCTGATATAGCTTCAAATGCAGGGGAAACAAACGAGTTAGTATCAAATCCATGCAAAACACATGATTTAGCTTCAAATCAATTCGATGTAGATGGTTTACCTTCAAATCCAAGCGAAACACATGATTTAGCTTCAAATCAATGCGATGTAGAAGGTTTAGCTACAAATCCATGCGAAACAAATGATTTATCATCAAACACTTCAGATATAAGTGATATAGCTTTAAATGCAGACGAATAAAACGAGTTAGCTTCAAAATCCACGCGATACACATAATTTAACTTTAAATCCATGCGAAGTAGAAGGATTAGCTTCAAATCCATACGAAACAAATGTTTTAGCATCAGATAATTGCGATATAAGTGATATAGCTTCAAATGCAGGAGAAACAAACGAGTTAGCTTCAAAATCCATACGATACACATGATTTAGATTGAAATCAATTCGATGTAGAAGGTTTAGCTTCAAATCCAAGCGAAACACATGATTTAGCTTCAAATCAATGCGATGTTGAAGTTTTAGCTTCAAATCCATGCGGCACAAATGATTTAGCTTCAGATACTTGCGATATAAGTGATATAGCTTCAAATGCAGGAGAAACAAACGAGTTAGCTACAAGATCCATGCGAAACACATGATTTAGCTGCAAATAAGTGTGATGTAGAAGGCTTAGCTTCAAATCAATGCCAAACAAATGATTTAGCTTCAAACACTTGTGATATAAGTGATATAGCTGCAAACGCAGACGAATCAAACGGGGTAGCTTCACAATCCATGCGATACATATCATTTAGCTTCAAATCGATACGATGTAGAAGGTTTAGCTTCAAATCCATGCGAAACAAATGATTTAGCTTATGATACTTGCGATATAAGTGATATAGCATCAAATGCAGGCGAAACGTCCGAGTTAGATTCAAATCCATGCGAAACACATGACTTAGTTGCAAATCAATGCGATGTAGAAGGTTTAGCTTCAAATCCATGCGAAACAAATGATTTAGCATCAGCTACTTGAGATATAACAGATATTGCTTCAAATGCAGACGAATCAAACGAGTTAGTTGCAATATCCATGCGGTACACATCATTTAGCTTTAGATCCATGCGAAGTAGAAGGCTTAGCTTCAAATCCATAGGAAACAAATGTTTTAGCATCAGATACTTGCGATATAACTGATATAGCTTCAAATGCAGGGGAAACAAACGAGTTAGCATCAAATCCATGCAAAACACATGATTTAGCTTCAAATCAATGCGATGTAGAAGGTTTAGCTTCAAATCCAAGCGAAACACATGATTTAGCATCAGATACTTGCGATATAACTGATATAGCTTCAAATGCAGGGGAAACAAACGAGTTAGCATCAAATCCATGCAAAACACATGATTTAGCTACAAATCCATGCGAAACAAATGATTTAGCATCAAACACTTGAGATATAAGTGATATAGCTTCAATGCAGACGAATAAAACGAGATAGCTTCAAAATCCATGCGATACACATCATTTATATTTAAATCCATGCGAAGTAGAAGGCTTAGCTTCAAATCCATGCGAAACACATGATTTAGCTGCAAATCAAAGCTATGTAGAAGGTTTAGTTTCAAATCCATGCGAAACATATGATTTAGGTGCAGATACTTGCGATATAAGTGATATACCTTCGAATTCAGACGAAACAAACGACTTAGCTTCAAATCAATACGATGTAGAAGGTTTAGCTTCAAATCCATGCGATGTAGAATGTTTAGCTTCTAATCCAAGCGAAACAAATGAGTTAGCTTCAAATCAATACGATGTAGAAGGTTTAGCTTCAAATCCATGCGTAACAAATGATTTAGCTTCAGATACTTGCGATATAAGTGTTATAGCATCAAATGCAGGCGAAATGAACGAGTTAGCATCAAATCCATGCAAAACACATGATTTTGCTTGAAATCAGTTCGAAGTAGAAGGCTTAGCTCCAAATCCATGAGAAATAAATGGGATATCTTCAAATACTTGCGATATAAATAAAATATCTTCAAGTGAAGGCGAAACAAACGAGGTAGCTTTAAATCAATGCGATGTAGAAGGTTTAGCTTCAAATCCATGCGGCGCAAATGATTTAGCTTCAGATACTTGCGATATAAGTGATATAGCTTCAAATGCAGGAGAAACAAACGAGTTAGCTTCAAAATCCATGCGATACACATCATTTAGCTCTAAATCCATGCGAAATAGAAGGCATAGCTTCAAATCCATGCGAAACACATGATTTAGCTGCAAATCAAAGCAATGTAGAAGTTTTACTTTCAAATCCATGCGAAACACATGATTTAGGTTCAGATACTTGCGATATAAGTGACATACCTTCGAATTCAGACGAAACAAACTACTTAGCTTCAAATCAATACGATGTAGAAGGTTTAGCTTCAAATCCATGCGATGTAGAATGTTTAGCTTCTAATCCAAGCGAAACAAATGAGTTAGCTTCAAATCAATACGATGTAGAAGGTTTAGCTTTAAATCCATGCGAAACAAATGATTTAGCTTCAGATACTTGCGATATAAGTGTTATAGCATCAAATGCAGGCGAAATGAACGAGTTAGCATCAAATCCATGCAAAACACATGATTTTGCTTGAAATCAATTCGAAGTAGAAGGCTTAGCTTCAAATCCATGAGAAATAAATGGGATATCTTCAAATACTTGCGATATAAATAAAATATCTTCAAGTGAAGGCGAAACAAACGAGGTAGCTTTAAATCAATGCGATGTAGAAGGTTCAGCTTCAAATCCATGCGACACAAATGATTTAGCTTCAGATACTTACGATATAATTAATATAGTATCAAATGCAGGAGAAACAAACGAGTTAGCTTCAAATCCATGCAAAACACATGATTAAGCTTCAAATCAATGCCACGTAGAAGGTTGAGCTTCAAATCCATGCGAAACAAATGATTTAGCATCAGATACTTGAGATATAACTGATATTGCTTCAAATGCAGACGAATCAAACGAGTTAGTTTCAAAATCCATGCGGTACACATCATTTAGCTTTAAAACCATGCGAAAAGAAGGCTTAGCTTCAAATCCATGCGAAACAAATGATTTAGCTTCAAATCAATACGATGTAGAAGGTTTAGCTTCAAATCCTAGCGAAACACATGATTTAGCATCAGATACTTGCGATATAACTGAAATAGTTTCAAATGCAGGGGAAACAAACGAGTTAGCATCAAATCCATGCAGAACACATGATTTAGCTTCAAATCAAAGCGATGTAGAAGGTTTAGCTACAAATCCATGCGAAACAAATGATATAGCTTCAAACTCTTGGGATATAAGTGATATAGCTTCAAATGCAGACGAATCAAACGGGATAGCTTCAAAATCCATGCGATACATATCATTTAGCATCAAATCGATACGATGTAGAAGGTTTAGCTTCAAATCCATGCGATGTAGAATTTTTAGTTTCTAAACCATGCGAAACAAATGAGTTAGCTTCAAATCAATACGATGTAGAAGGTTTAGCTTCAAATCCATGCGGCACAAATGATTTAGCTTCAGATACTTGCGATATAAGTGATATAGCTTCAAATGCAGGAGAAACAAACGAGTTAGCTTCAAAATCCATGCGATACACATGATTTAGATTGAAATCAATGCGATGTTGAAGGTTTAGCTTCAAATCAATGCGAAACAAATGATATAGGATCAGATACTTGCGATATAACTGATATAGCATCAAATGCAGACGAAACAAACGAGTTAGCTTCAAAATCCATGCGATACACATCATTGAGCTCTAAATCCATGCGAATTAGAAGGCTTAGCTTCAAATCCATGCGAAACACATGATTTAGCTGCAAATCAATGCTATGTAGAAGGTTTAGTTTCAAATCCATGCGAAACGTATGATCTAGGTTCAGATACTTGCGATATAAGTGACTTACCTTCGAATTCAGACGAAACAAACGACTTAGCTTCAAATCAATACGATGTAGAAGGTTTAGCTTCAAATCCATGCTATGTAGAATGTTTAGCTTCTAATCCAAGCGAAACAAATGAGTTAGCTTAAAATCAATACGATGTAGAATGTTTAGCTTCAAATCCATGCGAAACAAATGATTTAGGTTCAAATACTTGCGATATAAGTGTTATAGCATCAAATGCAGGCGAAATGAACGAGTTAGCATCAAATCCATGCAAAACACATGATTTTGCTTCAAATCAATTCGAAGTAGAAGGCTTAGCTTCAAATCCATGAGAAATAAATGGGATATCTTCAAATACTTGCGATATAAATAAAATATTTTCAAGTGAAGGCGAAACAAACGAGGTAGCTTCAAATCAATGCCACGTAGAAGGTTTAGCTTCAAATCCATGCGAAACAAATGATTTAGCATCAGATACTTGAGATATAACTGATATTGCTTCAAATGCAGACGCATCAAACGAGTTAGTTTCAAAATCCATGCGGTACACATCATTTACCTTTAAATCCATGCGAAGTAGAAGGCTTAGCTTCAAATCCATGCGGCACAAATGATTTAGCTTCAGATACTTGCGATATAAGTGATATAGCTTCAAATGCAGGAGAAACAAACGAGTTAGCTTCAAAATCCATACGATACACACGATTTAGATGGAAATCAATGCGATGTTGAAGGTTTAGCTTCAAATCAATGCGAAACAAATGATTTAGCATCAGATACTTGCGATATAACTGATATAGCATCAAATGCAGACGAATCAAACGAGTTAGCTTCAAAATCCATGCGATACACATCATTTAGCTCTAAATCCGTGCGAAATAGAAGGCTTAGCTTCAAATCCATGCCAAACACATGATTTAGCTGCAAATCAATGCTATGTAGAAGGTTTAGTTTCAAATCCATGCGAAACATATGATTTAGGTTCAGATACTTGCGATATAAGTGACATACCTTCGAATTCAGACGAAACAAACGACTTAGCTTCAAATCAATACGATGTAGAAGGTTTAGCTTCAAATCCATGCGATGTAGAATGTTTAGCTTCTAATCCAAGCGAAACAAATGAGTTAGCTTCACATCAATACGATGTAGAAGGTTTAGCTTCAAATCCATGCGAAACAAATGATTTAGCTTCAGATACTTGCGATATAAGTGTTATAGCATCAAATGCAGGCGAAATGAACGAGTTAGCATCAAATCCATGCAAAACACATGATTTTGCTTCAAATCAATTCGAAGTAGAAGGCTTAGCTTTAAATCCATGAGAAATAAATGGGATATCTTCAAATACTTGCGATATAAATAAAATATCTTAAAGTGAAGGCGAAACAAACGAGGTAGCTTTAAATCAATACGATGTAGAAGGTTTAGCTTCAAATCCTAGCGAAACACATGATTTAGCATCAGATACTTGCGATATAACTGAAATAGTTTCAAATGCAGGGGAAACAAACGAGTTAGCATCAAATCCATGCAGAACACATGATTTAGCTTCAAATCAAAGCGATGTAGAAGGTTTAGCTACAAATCCATGCGAAACAAATGATTTAGCTTCAAACTCTTGGGATATAAGTGATATAGCTTCAAATGCAGACGAATCAAACGGGATAGCTTCAAAATCCATGCGATACATATCATTTAGCATCAAATCGATACGATGTAGAAGGTTTAGCTTCAAATCCATGCGATGTAGAATTTTTAGTTTCTAAACCATGCGAAACAAATGAGTTAGCTTCAAATCAATACGATGTAGAAGGTTTAGCTTCAAATCCATGCGGCACAAATGATTTAGCTTCAGATACTTGCGATATAAGTGATATAGCTTCAAATGCAGGAGAAACAAACGAGTTAGCTTCAAAATCCATGCGATACACATGATTTAGATTGAAATCAATGCGATGTTGAAGGTTTAGCTTCAAATCAATGCGAAACAAATGATATAGGATCAGATACTTGCGATATAACTGATATAGCATCAAATGCAGACGAAACAAACGAGTTAGCTTCAAAATCCATGCGATACACATCATTGAGCTCTAAATCCATGCGAATTAGAAGGCTTAGCTTCAAATCCATGCGAAACACATGATTTAGCTGCAAATCAATGCTATGTAGAAGGTTTAGTTTCAAATCCATGCGAAACGTATGATCTAGGTTCAGATACTTGCGATATAAGTGACTTACCTTCGAATTCAGACGAAACAAACGACTTAGCTTCAAATCAATACGATGTAGAAGGTTTAGCTTCAAATCCATGCTATGTAGAATGTTTAGCTTCTAATCCAAGCGAAACAAATGAGTTAGCTTAAAATCAATACGATGTAGAATGTTTAGCTTCAAATCCATGCGAAACAAATGATTTAGGTTCAAATACTTGCGATATAAGTGTTATAGCATCAAATGCAGGCGAAATGAACGAGTTAGCATCAAATCCATGCAAAACACATGATTTTGCTTCAAATCAATTCGAAGTAGAAGGCTTAGCTTCAAATCCATGAGAAATAAATGGGATATCTTCAAATACTTGCGATATAAATAAAATATTTTCAAGTGAAGGCGAAACAAACGAGGTAGCTTAAAATCAATACGATGTAGAATGTTTAGCTTCAAATCCATGCGAAACAAATGATTTAGGTTCAAATACTTGCGATATAAGTGTTATAGCATCAAATGCAGGCGAAATGAACGAGTTAGCATCAAATCCATGCAAAACACATGATTTTGCTTCAAATCAATTCGAAGTAGAAGGCTTAGCTTCAAATCCATGAGAAATAAATGGGATATCTTCAAATACTTGCGATATAAATAAAATATTTTCAAGTGAAGGCGAAACAAACGAGGTAGCTTCAAATCAATGCCACGTAGAAGGTTTAGCTTCAAATCCATGCGAAACAAATGATTTAGCATCAGATACTTGAGATATAACTGATATTGCTTCAAATGCAGACGCATCAAACGAGTTAGTTTCAAAATCCATGCGGTACACATCATTTACCTTTAAATCCATGCGAAGTAGAAGGCTTAGCTTCAAATCCATGCGGCACAAATGATTTAGCTTCAGATACTTGCGATATAAGTGATATAGCTTCAAATGCAGGAGAAACAAACGAGTTAGCTTCAAAATCCATACGATACACACGATTTAGATGGAAATCAATGCGATGTTGAAGGTTTAGCTTCAAATCAATGCGAAACAAATGATATAGGATCAGATACTTGCGATATAACTGATATAGCATCAAATGCAGACGAAACAAACGAGTTAGCTTCAAAATCCATGCGATACACATCATTGAGCT
Source organism: Megalopta genalis (assembly GCF_051020955.1). Classification (NCBI taxonomy): domain Eukaryota; kingdom Metazoa; phylum Arthropoda; class Insecta; order Hymenoptera; family Halictidae; genus Megalopta; species Megalopta genalis. The sequence goes on along the minus strand of NW_027476220.1, from coordinate 369,197 downwards.
CTAAATCCATGCGAATTAGAAGGCTTAGCTTCAAATCCATGCGAAACACATGATTTAGCTGCAAATCAATGCTATGTAGAAGGTTTAGTTTCAAATCCATGCGAAACGTATGATCTAGGTTCAGATACTTGCGATATAAGTGACTTACCTTCGAATTCAGACGAAACAAACGACTTAGCTTCAAATCAATACGATGTAGAAGGTTTAGCTTCAAATCCATGCTATGTAGAATGTTTAGCTTCTAATCCAAGCGAAACAAATGAGTTAGCTTAAAATCAATACGATGTAGAATGTTTAGCTTCAAATCCATGCGAAACAAATGATTTAGGTTCAAATACTTGCGATATAAGTGTTATAGCATCAAATGCAGGCGAAATGAACGAGTTAGCATCAAATCCATGCAAAACACATGATTTTGCTTCAAATCAATTCGAAGTAGAAGGCTTAGCTTCAAATCCATGAGAAATAAATGGGATATCTTCAAATACTTGCGATATAAATAAAATATTTTCAAGTGAAGGCGAAACAAACGAGGTAGCTTCAAATCAATGCCACGTAGAAGGTTTAGCTTCAAATCCATGCGAAACAAATGATTTAGCATCAGATACTTGAGATATAACTGATATTGCTTCAAATGCAGACGCATCAAACGAGTTAGTTTCAAAATCCATGCGGTACACATCATTTACCTTTAAATCCATGCGAAGTAGAAGGCTTAGCTTCAAATCCATGCGGCACAAATGATTTAGCTTCAGATACTTGCGATATAAGTGATATAGCTTCAAATGCAGGAGAAACAAACGAGTTAGCTTCAAAATCCATACGATACACACGATTTAGATGGAAATCAATGCGATGTTGAAGGTTTAGCTTCAAATCAATGCGAAACAAATGATTTAGCATCAGATACTTGCGATATAACTGATATAGCATCAAATGCAGACGAATCAAACGAGTTAGCTTCAAAATCCATGCGATACACATCATTTAGCTCTAAATCCGTGCGAAATAGAAGGCTTAGCTTCAAATCCATGCCAAACACATGATTTAGCTGCAAATCAATGCTATGTAGAAGGTTTAGTTTCAAATCCATGCGAAACATATGATTTAGGTTCAGATACTTGCGATATAAGTGACATACCTTCGAATTCAGACGAAACAAACGACTTAGCTTCAAATCAATACGATGTAGAAGGTTTAGCTTCAAATCCATGCGATGTAGAATGTTTAGCTTCTAATCCAAGCGAAACAAATGAGTTAGCTTCACATCAATACGATGTAGAAGGTTTAGCTTCAAATCCATGCGAAACAAATGATTTAGCTTCAGATACTTGCGATATAAGTGTTATAGCATCAAATGCAGGCGAAATGAACGAGTTAGCATCAAATCCATGCAAAACACATGATTTTGCTTCAAATCAATTCGAAGTAGAAGGCTTAGCTTTAAATCCATGAGAAATAAATGGGATATCTTCAAATACTTGCGATATAAATAAAATATCTTAAAGTGAAGGCGAAACAAACGAGGTAGCTTTAAATCAATACGATGTAGAAGGTTTAGCTTCAAATCCTAGCGAAACACATGATTTAGCATCAGATACTTGCGATATAACTGAAATAGTTTCAAATGCAGGGGAAACAAACGAGTTAGCATCAAATCCATGCAGAACACATGATTTAGCTTCAAATCAAAGCGATGTAGAAGGTTTAGCTACAAATCCATGCGAAACAAATGATTTAGCTTCAAACTCTTGGGATATAAGTGATATAGCTTCAAATGCAGACGAATCAAACGGGATAGCTTCAAAATCCATGCGATACATATCATTTAGCATCAAATCGATACGATGTAGAAGGTTTAGCTTCAAATCCATGCGATGTAGAATTTTTAGTTTCTAAACCATGCGAAACAAATGAGTTAGCTTCAAATCAATACGATGTAGAAGGTTTAGCTTCAAATCCATGCGGCACAAATGATTTAGTTTCAGATACTTGCGATATAAGTGATATAGCTTCAAATGCAGGAGAAACAAACGAGTTAGCTTCAAAATCCATGCGATACACATGATTTAGATTGAAATCAATGCGATGTTGAAGGTTTAGCTTCAAATCAATGCGAAACAAATGATATAGGATCAGATACTTGCGATATAACTGATATAGCATCAAATGCAGACGAAACAAACGAGTTAGCTTCAAAATCCATGCGATACACATCATTGAGCTCTAAATCCATGCGAATTAGAAGGCTTAGCTTCAAATCCATGCGAAACACATGATTTAGCTGCAAATCAATGCTATGTAGAAGGTTTAGTTTCAAATCCATGCGAAACGTATGATCTAGGTTCAGATACTTGCGATATAAGTGACTTACCTTCGAATTCAGACGAAACAAACGACTTAGCTTCAAATCAATACGATGTAGAAGGTTTAGCTTCAAATCCATGCTATGTAGAATGTTTAGCTTCTAATCCAAGCGAAACAAATGAGTTAGCTTAAAATCAATACGATGTAGAATGTTTAGCTTCAAATCCATGCGAAACAAATGATTTAGGTTCAAATACTTGCGATATAAGTGTTATAGCATCAAATGCAGGCGAAATGAACGAATTAGCATCAAATCCATGCAAAACACATGATTTTGCTTCAAATCAATTCGAAGTAGAAGGCTTAGCTTCAAATCCATGAGAAATAAATGGGATATCTTCAAATACTTGCGATATAAATAAAATATTTTCAAGTGAAGGCGAAACAAACGAGGTAGCTTCAAATCAATGCCACGTAGAAGGTTTAGCTTCAAATCCATGCGAAACAAATGATTTAGCATCAGATACTTGAGATATAACTGATATTGCTTCAAATGCAGACGCATCAAACGAGTTAGTTTCAAAATCCATGCGGTACACATCATTTACCTTTAAATCCATGCGAAGTAGAAGGCTTAGCTTCAAATCCATGCGGCACAAATGATTTAGCTTCAGATACTTGCGATATAAGTGATATAGCTTCAAATGCAGGAGAAACAAACGAGTTAGCTTCAAAATCCATACGATACACACGATTTAGATGGAAATCAATGCGATGTTGAAGGTTTAGCTTCAAATCAATGCGAAACAAATGATTTAGCATCAGATACTTGCGATATAACTGATATAGCATCAAATGCAGACGAATCAAACGAGTTAGCTTCAAAATCCATGCGATACACATCATTTAGCTCTAAATCCGTGCGAAATAGAAGGCTTAGCTTCAAATCCATGCCAAACACATGATTTAGCTGCAAATCAATGCTATGTAGAAGGTTTAGTTTCAAATCCATGCGAAACATATGATTTAGGTTCAGATACTTGCGATATAAGTGACATACCTTCGAATTCAGACGAAACAAACGACTTAGCTTCAAATCAATACGATGTAGAAGGTTTAGCTTCAAATCCATGCGATGTAGAATGTTTAGCTTCTAATCCAAGCGAAACAAATGAGTTAGCTTCACATCAATACGATGTAGAAGGTTTAGCTTCAAATCCATGCGAAACAAATGATTTAGCTTCAGATACTTGCGATATAAGTGTTATAGCATCAAATGCAGGCGAAATGAACGAGTTAGCATCAAATCCATGCAAAACACATGATTTTGCTTCAAATCAATTCGAAGTAGAAGGCTTAGCTTTAAATCCATGAGAAATAAATGGGATATCTTCAAATACTTGCGATATAAATAAAATATCTTAAAGTGAAGGCGAAACAAACGAGGTAGCTTTAAATCAATGCGATGTAGAAGGTTTAGCTTCAAATCCATGCGACACAAATGATTTAGCTTCAGATACTTACGATATAATTAATATAGCTTCAAATGCAGGAGAAACAAACGAGTTAGCTTCAAATCCATGCAAAACACATGATTAAGCTTCAAATCAATGCCACGTAGAAGGTTTAGCTTCAAATCCATGCGAAACAAATGATTTAGCATCAGATACTTGAGATATAACTGATATTGCTTCAAATGCAGACGAATCAAACGAGTTAGTTTCAAAATCCATGCGGTACACATCATTTAGCATTAAATCCATGCAAAGTAGAAGGATTAGCTTCAAATCCATACGAAACAAATGTTTTAGCATCAGATACTTGCGATATAACTGATATAGCTTCAAATGCAGGGGAAACAAACGAGTTAGTATCAAATCCATGCGAAACGTATGATTTAGCTTCAAATCAATTCGATGTAGATGGTTTACCTTCAAATCCAAGCGAAACACATGATTTAGCTTCAAATCAATGCGATGTAGAAGGTTTAGCTACAAATCCATGCGAAACAAATGATTTAGCATCAAACACTTCAGATATAAGTGATATAGCTTTAAATGCAGACGAATAAAACGAGTTAGCTTCAAAATCCACGCGATACACACCATTTAACTTTAAATCCATGCGAAGTAGAAGGATTAGCTTCAAATCCATGCGAAACAAATGTTTTAGCATCAGATAATTGCGATATAAGTGATATAGCTTCAAATGCAGGAGAAACAAACGAGTTAGCTTCAAAATCCATACGATACACATGATTTAGATTGAAATCAATTCGATGTAGAAGGTTTAGCTTCAAATCCATGCGAAACAAATGATTTAGCATCAAACACTTGAGATATAAGTGATATAGCTTGAAATGCAGACGAATAAAACGAGTTAGTTTCAAAATCCATGCGGTACACATCATTTAGCTTTAAATCCATGCGAAGTAGAAGGCTTAGCTTCAAATCCATACGAAACAAATGTTTTAGCATCAGATACTTGCGATATAACTGATATAGCTTCAAATGCAGGGGAGACAAACGAGTTGGCATCAAATCCATGCAAAACACATCATTTAACTTTAAATCCATGCGAAGTAGAAGGCTTAGCTTCAAATCCATACGAAACAAATGTTTTAGCATCAGATACTTGCGATATAACTGATATAGATTCAAATGCAGGGGAAACAAACGAGTTAGCATCACATCCATGCAAAACACATGATTTAGCTTCAAATCAATGTGATGTAGAAGGTTTAGCTACAAATCCAGGCGAAACAAATGAATTAGCATCAAACACTTGAGATATAATTGATATAGCTTCAAATGCAGACGAATAAAACGAGATACCTTCAAAATCCATTCGATACACATCATTTATCTTTAAATCCATGCGAAGTAGAAGGCTTAGCTTCAAATCCATGCGAAACACATGATTTAGCTGCAAATCAAGGCGATGTAGAAGGTTTAGCTTCAAATCCATGCTAAGCAAATCATTTAGCATCAGATACTTGCGATATAACTGATATAGCTGCAAATGCAGGGAAAACACCGACTTAGCATGAAATCCATGCAAAACACATGATTCAGCTTCAAATCAATGCGATGTAGAAGGTTTAGCTTCAAATCCATGCGAAACAAATGATTTAGCATCAGATACTTGCGATATAACTGATATAGCTTCAAATGCATGGGAAACAAACGAGTTAGCATCAAATCCATGCAAAACACATGATTTAGCTGCAAATCAAGGCGATGTAGAAGGTTTAGCTTCAAATCCATGCTAAACAAATCATTTAGCATCAGATACTTGCGATATAACTAATATAGCTTCAAATGCAGGGGAAACACCGAGTTAGCATAAAATCCATGCAATACACATGACTTAGTTTCAAATCAATGCGATGTAGAAGGTTTAGCTTCAAATCCATGCGAAACAAATGATTTAGCTTCAAACTCTTGGGATATAAATGATATAGCTTCAAATGCAGACGAATCAAACGAGTTAGCTTCAAAATCCATGCGATACATATCATTTAGCTTTAAATCCATGCGAAATAGAAGGCTTAGCTTCAAAACCATGCGAAACAAATGATTTAGCTTCAAATCAATACGACGTAGAAGGTTTAGCTTCAAATCCAAGCGAAACACATGATTTAGCTTCGAATCAATGCGATGTAGGAGGTTTTGCTTCAAATCCATGCGAAACAAATGATTTAGCATCAAACACTTCGGATATAAGTGATATAGCTTCAAATGCAGACGAATCAAACGAGTTAGCATCAAATCCAAGCGAAACACATGATTTAGCTTCAAATCAATGCGATGTAGAAGGTTTAGCTTCAAATGCATGCGAAACAAATGATTTAGCATCAGATACTTGCGATATAACTGGTATAGCTTCAAATGCAGGGGAAACAAACGAGTTAGCATCAAATCCATGCAAAACACATGATTTAGCTGCAAATCAATGCGATGTAGAAGGTTTAGCTTCAAATCCATGCGAAGCAAATGATTTAGCTTCAAACTCTTGGGATATAAATGATATAGCTTCAAATGCAGACGAATCAAACGAGTTAGCTTCAAAATCCATGCGATACATATCATTTAGCTTTAAATCCATGCGAAATAGAAGGCTTAGCTTCAAATCCATTCGAAACAAATGATTTAGCTTCAAATCAATACGACGTAGAAGGTTTAGCTTCAAATCCAAGCGAAACACATGATTTAGCTGCGAATCAATGCGATGTAGGAGGTTTTGCTTCAAATCCATGCGAAACAAATGATTTAGCATCAAACACTTCGGATATAAGTGATATAGCTTCAAATGCAGACGAATCAAACGAGTTAGCATCAAATCCATGCAAAACACATGATTTAGCTTCAAATCAAAGCGATGTAGAAGGTATAGCTTAAAATCCAAGCGAAACACATGATTTAGCTTCAAATCAATGCGATGTAGAAGGTTTAGCTTCAAATCCATGCGAAACAAATGATTTAGCTTCAGATACTTGCGATATAAGTGTTATAGCATCAAATGCAGGCGAAATGAACGAGTTAGCATCAAATCCATGCAAAACACATGATTTTGCTTGAAATCAATTCGAAGTAGAAGGCTTAGCTTCAAATCCATGAGAAATAAATGGGATATCTTCAAATACTTGCGATATAAATAAAATATCTTCAAGTGAAGGCGAAACAAACGAGGTAGCTTTAAATCAACGCGATGTAGTAGGTTTAGCTTCAAATGCATGCGACACAAATGATTTAGCTTCAGATACTTACGATATAATTAATATAGTTTCAACTGCAGGAGAAACAAACGAGTTAGCTTCAAATCCATGCAAAACACATGATTAAGCTTCAAATCAATGCCACGTAGAGGGTTTAGCTTCAAATCCATGCGAAACAAATGATTTAGCATCAGATACTTGAGTTATAACTGATATTGCTTCAAATGCAGACGAATCAAACGAGTTAGTTTCAAAATCCATGCGGTACACATCATTTAGCTTTAAATTCATGCGAAGTAGAAGGCTTAGCTTCAAATCCATGCGAAACAAATGATTTAGCTTAAAATCAATACGCTGTAGAAGGTTTAGCTTCAAATCCAAGCGAAACACATGAGTTAGCTTCGAATCAATGCGACGTAGGAGGTTTAGCTTCAAATCAATGCGAAACAAATAATTTAGCGTCAAACACTTGGGATATAAGTGATATAGCTTCAAATGCAGACGAATCAAACGAGTTAGCATCAAATCCATGCGAAACAAATGATTTAGCTTCAAATCAATACGACGTAGAAGGTTTAGCTTCAAATCCAAGCGAAACAAATGATTTAGCTTCGAATCAATGCGATGTAGGAGGTTTTGCTTCAAATCCATGCGAAACAAATGATTTAGCATCAAACACTTCGGATATAAGTGATATAGCTTCAAATGCAGACGAATCAAACGAGTTAGCATCAAATCCATGCAAAACACATGATTTAGCTTCAAATCAATACGATGTAGAAGGTTTAGCTTCAAATCCTAGCGAAACACATGATTTAGCATCAGATACTTGCGATATAACTGAAATAGCTTCAAATGCAGGAGAAACAAACGAGTTAGCATCAAATCCATGCAGATCACATGATTTATCTTCAAATCAATGCGATGTAGAAGGTTTAGCTTCAAATCCATGCGAAACAAATGATTTAGCTTCAGATACTTGCGATATAAGTGTTATAGCATCAAATGCAGGCGAAATGAACGAGTTAGCATCAAATCCATGCAAAAAACATGATTTAGTTTCAAATCAATGCGACGTAGACGGTTTAGCTTCAAATCCATGCGAAACGCATGATTTAGCTGAAAATCGATGTGATGTAGAAGGTTTAGCTTCAAATCCATGCGAAACAAATGATTTAGCTTCAAACTCTAGGGATATAAGTGATATAGCTTCAAATGTAGACGAATCAAACGAGTTAGCTTCAAAATCCATACGATACACATCATTTAGCTTTAAATCCATGCGAAATAGAAGGCTTAGCTTCAAATCCATGCTAAACAAATGATTTAGCTTCAAATCAATTCGAAGTAGAAGGCTTAGCTTCAAAACCATGCGATATAAATGGTTCAGCTTCTAATACCTGTGATATACACGATTTAGCTGCAACTGCTTGCGAAACAAACGAGTTAGCTTCAGATCCCAGCGAAACACATGATTTAGCTTCAAATCAATACGATGTAGAAGGTTTAGCTTCAAATCCAAGCGAAACACATGATTTAGCATCAGATACTTGCGATATAACTGAAATAGCTTCAAATGCAGGAGAAACAAACGAGTTAGCATCAAATCCATGCAGATCACATGATTTAGCTTCAAATCAATGCGATGTAGAAGGTTTAGCTTCAAATCCATGCGAAACAAATGATTTAGCTTCAGATACTTGCGATATAAGTGTTATAGCATCAAATGCAGGCGAAATGAACGAGTTAGCATCACATCCATGCAAAACACATGATTTTGCTTGAAATCAATTCGAAGTAGAAGGCTTAGCTTCAAATCCATGAGAAATAAATGGGATATCTTCAAATACTTGCGATATAAATAAAATATCTTCAAGTGAAGGCGAAACAAACGAGGTAGCTTTAAATCAATGCGATGTAGAAGGTTTAGCTTCAAATCCATGCGAAACAAACGATTTAGCTTCAAAATCCGTGCGATACACATGTATTAGCTTCAAATCAATGCGATATAGAAGGTTTAGCTTCAAATCCAAGCGAAACACATGATTTAGCTTCATATCAATGCGCTGTAGAAGGTTTAGCTTCAAATACATGCGAAACAAATGATTTAGCTTCAAACACTTGGGATGTATGTGATATAGCTCCAAGTGCATGCGAAACAAACGAGTTAGCTTCAAATCCATGCGAATCACATGATTTAGCTACAAATCAATGCGATGTAGAAGGTTTAGCTTCAAATCCAAGCGAAACACATGATTTAGCATCAGATACTTGCGATATAACTGACATAGCTTCAAATGCAGGGGAACAATCGAGTTAGCTTCATATCCAAGCGAAACACATGATTTTGATTCAAATCAATGCGATGTAGAAGGTTTAGCTTCAAATCCATGCGACACAAATGATTGAGCTTCAATTACTGGGGCTATAAGTGATATAGCTTCAAATGCAGTCGAAACAAACGAGTTAGCTCCATATCCAAGCGAAACACATGATTTAGATTAAAATCAATGCGATGTAGAAGGTTTAGCTTCAAATCCATGCGACACAAATGATTGAGCTTCAAACACTTGGGATATAGATGATATAGCTTCAGCTGCATGCGAAACAAACGAGTTAGCTTCAAGTCCTTGCGAAACAAATGATTCAGCATCAGATACTTGCGATATAAGTCATATAGCTTCAAATGCAGGGGAACCAAACGAGTTAGCTTCAAATCCATGCAAAACACATGATTAAGCTTCAAATCAATGCGATGTAGAAGGTTTAGCTTCAAATCCATGCGACACAAATGATTTAGCTTCAGATACTTGCGATATAAGTGATATAGCTTAAAATGCAGATTAAACAAACGAGTTAGCTTTATATCCAAGCGAAACGCATGATTTAGCTTCAAATCAATGCGATGTAGAAGGTTTAGCTTCAAATCCATGCGACACAAATTATTGAGCTTCAATTACTTGGGCTATAAGTAATATAGCTTCAAATGCAGTCGAAACAAACGAGTTAGCTCCATATCCAGGCGAAACACATGATTTAGATTCAAATCAATGCGCTGTAGAAGTTTTAGCATTAAAATCCATTGGAAACAAATGATTTAGCATCAAACACATGGGATATAAGTGATATAGCATCAAAGGCAGACGAAACAAACGATTTAGCTTCAAATCAATGCGATATAGAAGGTTTAGCTTCAAATCCAAGCGAAACACATGATTTAGCTTCATATCAATGCGCTGTAGAAGGTTTAGCTTCAAATACATGCGAAACAAATGATTTAGCTTCAAACACTTGGGATGTATGTGATATAGCTTCAAGTGCATGCGAAACAAACGAGTTAGCTTCAAATCCATGCGAATCACATGATTTAGCAACAAATCAATCCGATGTAGAAGGTTTAGCTTCAAATCCATGCGAAACAATTGATTTAGCTTCAGATACTTGCGATATAAGTGATATAGCTTCAAATGCAGACCAACAAACGAGTTAGCTTCAAAATGCATGCGATACACATCATTTAGCTTCAAATCGATGCGAAGTATAAGGCTTAGCTTCAAATCTATGCGAAACCTTTGATTTGGCATCAAACACTTGGGATATGAGTGATATAGCTTCAAATGCAGACTAAACAAACGAGTAGCTTCAAATGCAGACTAAACAAACGAGTTAGCTTCAAATTCAAGCGAAACACATGTTTTAGCTTCATATCAATGCGCTGTAGAAGGTTTAGCTTCAAATCCATGCGACACAAATGATTGAGCTTCAAACACTTGGGATATAGGTGATATAGCTTCAAATACAGACGACCCAATCGAGTTAGCTTCAAAATGCATACGATACACATCATTTAGCTTCAAATCGAGTGTGAAGTATAAGGCTTAGCTTCAAATCTATGCGAAATACATGATTTAGCTGTAAATCAATGCGATGTAGAAGGTTTAGATTCAAACCAATGCGATGTGGAAGGTTTAGCTTCAAACCAATGCGATGTGGAGGGTGTAGCTTCAAATCCGTGCGACACAAATTACTTGCATCAGATACTTGCGAAATTAGTAATATAGCTTCAAATGCAGGAGAAACAAACGAGTTAGCTGCAAATCCAAGCAAGACACATGATTCAACTTCAAATCAATACGATGTAGAAGGTTTAGATTCAAATCCATACGAAACAAATGATTTAGCTCCAGATACTTGCAATATAAGTGATATAGTTTCAAATGCAGACGAAACAATCGAGTTAGCTTCAAATACAAGCGAACACATGATTTAGCGTCAAATCAATGCTATGTAGAAGGTTTAGCTTCAAATCCATGCGACACAAATGATTGAGCTTCAAAACACTTGGGATATAGGTGATATAGCTTCAAATACAGACGACCCAATCGAGTTAGCTTCAAAATGCATGCGATACACATCATTTAGCTTCAAATCGATGTGAAGTATAAGGCTTAGCTTCAAATCTATGCGAAATACATGATTTAGCTGTAAATCAATGCGATGTAGAAGGTTTAGATTCAAACCAATGCGATGTGGAAGGTTTAGCTTCAAACCAATGCGATGTGGAGGGTGTAGCTTCAAATCCGTGCGACACAAATTACTTGCATCAGATACTTGCGAAATTAGTGATATAGCTTCAAATGCAGGAGAAACAAACGAGTTAGCTCCAAATCCAAGCAAAACACATGATTCAGCTTCAAATCAATGCGATGTAGAAGGTTTAGCTTCAGATCCATGCGACACAAATGATTTAGCATCATATAATTGCGATATAAGTGATATAGCTTCAAATGCAGGAGAAACAAACGAGTTAGGTTCAAAATCCATACGATACACATGATTTAGATTGAAATCAATGCGATGTTGGAGTTTTAGCTTCAAATCCATGCGGCACAAATGATTTAGCTTCAGATACTTGCGATATAAGTGATATAGCTTCAAATGCAGGAGAGACAAACGAGTTAGCTACAAAATCCATGCGAAGCACATGATTTAGCTGCAAATAAATGCGATGTAGAAGGTGTAGCTTCAAATATAAGCGAAACACATGATTTAGCATCAGATACTTGCGATATAACTGATATAGCTTCAAATGCAGGGGAAACAAATGAGTTAGCATAAAATCCATGCAAAAAACATGATTTAGCTTCAAATCAATGCGATGTAGAAGGTTTAGCTTCAAATCCATGCGAAACACATGATTTAGCTGCAAACCAATGCGATGTAGAAGGTATAGATTCAAATCCATGCGAAACATATGATTTAGGTTCAGATATTTGCGATATGAGTGATATACCTTCGACTTCAGACGAAACAAACGACTTAGCTTCAAATCAATACGATGTAGAAGGTTTAGCTTCAAATCCATGCGATGTAGAATGTTTAGCTTCTAATCCATGCGAAACAAATGAATTAGATTCAAATCAATACGATGTAGAAGGTTTAGCATCATATCCATACGAAACAAATGTTTTCGCATCAGATTCTTGCGATATAAGTGATATAGCTTCAAATGCAGGGGAAACAAACGAGTTAGCATCAAATCCATGCAAAACACATGATTTAGCTTCAAATCAATGCGATGTAGAAGGTTTAGCTTCAAATCCATGCGAAACAATTTATTTAGCTTCAAACACTTGCGATATAAGTGATATAGCATCAATTGCAGGCGAAACGAACGTTAGCTTCAAATCCATACGAAACATATTATTTAGCTTCAAATCAATGCGATGTAGAAGGTTTAGCTTCAAACCATTGCGATGTAGAAGGTTTAGCTTCAAACCAATGCGATGTGGAGGGTTTAGCTTCAGATCCATGCGACACAAATGATTTAGCTTCAGATAATTGCGATATAAGTGATATAGCTTCAAATGCAGGAGAAACAAACGAGTTAGCTTCAAAATCCATACGATACACATGATTTAGATTGAAATCAATGCGATGTTGAACTTTTAGCTTCAAATCCATGCGGCACAAATGATTTAGCTTCAGATACTTGCGATATAAGTGATATAGCTTCAAAAGCAGGAGAAACAAACAAGTTAGTTTCAAAATCCATGCGATACCCATGATTTAGCTGGAAATCAATGCGATGTTGAAGGTTTAGCTTCAAATCAATGCGAAACAAATGATTCAGCTTCAGATACTTGCGATATAAGTGATATAGCTTCAAATGTGAGACGAAACGAACGTTGTAGCTTCAACTCCATACGAAACATATTATTTAGCTCCAAATCAATGCGATGTAGAAAGTTTAGCTTCAAACCAATGCGATGTGGAAGGTTTAGCTTCAAACAAATGCGATGTGGAAGGTTTAGCTTCAAATCCGTGCGACACAAATTACTTGCATCAGATACTTGCGAAATAAGTGATATAGCATCAAATGCAGGCGAAACGAACGTTAGCTTCAAATCCATGCGAAACACATGATTTAGCTTCAAATCAATGCGATGTAGAACGTTTAGCTTCAAATCCATACGAAACAAATGATTTAGCATCAGATACTTGCGGTATAACTGATATAGCTTCAAATGCAGGGGAAACAAACGAGTTAGCATGAAATCGATGCAAAACACATGATTTACCTTAAATCAATGCGATGTAGAAGGTTTAGCTTCAAATCCATGCGAAACAAATGATTTAGCGTCAGATACTTGCGATATAACTGATATAGCTTCAAATGCAGGGGAAACAAACGAGTTAGTATCATATCCATGCAGAACACATGATTTAGCTTGAAATCAAAGCGATGTAGAAGGTTTAGCTACAAATCCATGCGAAACAAATGATTTAGCATCAAACACTTGAGATATAAGTGATATAGCTTTAAATGCAGACGAATAAAACGAGTTAGCTTCAAAATCCATGCGGTACACATCATTTAACTTTAAATCCATGCGAAGTAGAAGGCTTAGCTTCAAATCCATACGAAATAAATGTTTTAGTATCAGATACTTGCGATATAACTGATATTGCTTCAAATGCAGACGAATCAAACGAGTTAGCATGAAATCCATGTAAACACATGATTTAGCTTCAAATCAATGCGATGTAGAAGGTTTAGATTCAAATCCATACGAAACAAATGATTTAGCATCAGATACTTGAGATATAACTGATATTGCTTCAAATGCAGACGAATCAAACGAGTTAGCATGAAATCCATGTAAACACATGATTTAGCTTCAAATCAATGCGATGTAGAAGGTTTAGATTCAAATCCATACGAAACAAATGATTTAGCATCAGATACTTGCGATATAACTGATATAGCTTCAAATGCAGGGGAAACAACCGAGTTAGCATGAAATCCATGTAAACACATGATTTAGCTTCAAATCAATGCGATGTAGAAGGTTTAGCTTCACATCCATGAGAAACAAATGAATTAGCATCAGATACTTTCGATATAACTGATATAGCTTCAAATGCATGGGATACAAACGAGTTAGCATCAAATCCATGCAAAACACATGATTTAGCTGCAAATCAATGCGATGTAGAAGGTTTAGCTTCAAATCCAAGCGAATCACATGATTTAGCTGAAAATCAATGTGATGTAGAAGGTTTAGCTACAAATCCATGCGAAACAAATGATTTAGCTTGAAACTCTTGGGATATAAGTGATATAGCATCAAATGCAGGCGAAACGAAAGTTAGCTTCAAATCCATACGAAACATATTATTTAGCTTCAAATCAATGCGATGTAGAAGGTTTAGCATCAAACCAATGCGATGTGGAAGGTTTAGTTTCAAACCAATGCGATGTGGAGGGTTTTGCTTCAAATCCGTGCGACACGAATTGCTTGCATCAGATACTTGCGAAATAAGTGATATAGCTTCAAATGCAGGAGAAACAAACGAGTTAGCTTCAAATCCAAGCAAAACACATGAATCAGCTTCAGATACTTGCGATATAAGTGATATAGCCTCAAATGCAGACGAAACAAACGTTGTAGCTTCAACTCCATACGAAACATATTATTTAGCTTCAAATCAATGCGATGTAGAAGGTTTAGCTTCAGATCCATGCGACACAAATGATTTAGCTTCAGATAATTGCGATATAAGTGATATAGCTTCAAAGGCAGGAGAAACAAACGAGTTAGCTTCAAAATCCATACGATACACATGATTTAGATTGAAATCAATGCAATGTTGAACTTTTAGCTTCAAATCCATGCGGCACAAATGATTTAGCTTCAGATACTTGCGATATAAGTGATATAGCTTCAAATGCAGGAGAAACAAACGAGTTAGCTACAAAATCCATGCGAAACATATCATTTAGCTTCAAATCAGTACGATGTAGAAAGTTTAGCTTCAAATCCATGCGAAACAAATGATTTAGCTTCAAACACTTGCGATATAAGTGATATAGCATCAAATGCAGGCGAAACGAACGAGTTAGCTTCAAATCCATGCGAAACACATGATTTAGCTGCAAATCAATGCGATGTAGAAGGTATAGATTCAAATCCATGCGAAACATATGATTTAGGTTCAGATACTTGCGATATAAGTGATATACCTTCGAATTCAGACGAAACAAACGACTTAGCTTCAAATCAATACGATGTAGAAGGTTTAGCTTCAAATCCATGCGATGTAGAATGTTTAGCTTCTAATCCATGCGATACAAATGAGTTAGATTCAAATCAATACGATGTAGAAGGTTTAGCATCAAATCCATACGAAACAAATGTTTTAGCATCAGATACTTGCGATATAAGTGATATAGCTTCAAATGCAGGGGAAACAAACGTGTTAGCATCAAATCCATATGATACACATGATTTAGATTGAAATCAATGCGATGTTGAAGATTTAGCTTCAAATCCATGCGGCACAAATGATTTAGCTTCCGGTACTTGCGATATAAGTGATATAGCTTCAAATGCTGGAGAAACAAACGAGTTAGCTACAAAATCCATGCGAAACACATGATTTAGCTGCAAATAAATGCGATGTAAAAGGCTTAGCTTCAAATCAATGCCAAACAAATGGTTTATATTCAAACACTTGTGATATAAGTGATATAGCTGCAAATGCAGACGAATCAAACGGGATAGCTTCAAAATCCATGCGATACATATCATTTAGCTTCAAATCGATACGATGTAGAAGGTTTAGCTTCAAATCCAAGCGAAACAAATGATTTAGGATCAAACACTTGCGATATAAGTGATATAGCATCAAATGCAGGCGAAACGAACGTTAGCTTCAAATCCATGCGAAACACATGATTTAGCTTCAAATCAATGCGATGTAGAACGTTTAGCTTCAAATCCATACGAAACAAATGATTTAGCATCAGATAATTGCGATATAACTGATATAGCTTCAAATGCAGGGGAAACAATCGAGTTAGCATGAAATCCATGCAAAACACATGATTTACCTTAAATCAATGCGATGTAGATGGTTTTCTTTAAATCCATGCGAAACAAATGATTTAGCATCAGATACTTGCGATATAACTGATATAGCTTCAGATGCAGGGGAAACAAAGGAGTTAGCATCAAATCCATGCAGAACACATGACTTAGCTTGAAATCAAAGCGATGTAGAAGGAATAGCTTCAAATCCAAGCGAAACACATGATTTAGCTTCAAATCAATGCGATGTAGAAGGTTTAGCTTCAAATCCATGCGAAACAAATGATTTAGCTTCAAACACTTGTGATAGAAGTGATATAGCTGCAAATGCAGACGAATCAAACGGGATAGCTTCAAAATCCATGCGATACATATCATTTAGTTTCAAATCGATACGATGTAGAAGGTTTAGCTTCAAATCCATGCGAAACAAATGATTTAGCTTGAAACACTTGCGATATAAGTGATATAGCATCAAATGCAGGCGAAACGAACGAGTTAGCTTCAAATCCATGCGAAACAAATGATTTAGCCTCAGATACTTGCGATGTAACTGATATAGCTTCAAATGCAGGGGAAACACCGAGTTAGTATGAAATCCATGCAAAACACATGATTTAGATTCAAATCAATGCGATGTAGAAGGTTTAATTTCAAATCCATGCGAAACAAATAATTTATCATCAGATACTTTCGATATAACTGATATAGCTTCAAATGCAGGGGAAACAAACGAGTTAGCATGAAATCCATGCAAAACACATGATTTACCTTAAATCAATGCGATGTAGAAAGTTTAGCTTCAAATCCATGCGAAACAAATGATTTAGCATCAGATACTTGCGATATAACTGATATAGCTTCAAATGCAGGAGAAACAAACGAGTTAGCTTCAAATCCAAGCGAAACACATGATTTAGTTTCAAATCAATGCGATGTAGAAGGTTTAGCTTCAAATCCATGCGAAAAAATGATTTAGCTTCAAACACTTGTGATATAAGTGATATAGCTGCAAATGCAGACGAATCAAACGAGTTAGCTTCAAAATCCATGCGATACACATCATTTAGCTTTTAATTCATGCGAAGTAGAAGGCTTAGCTTCAAATCCATGAGAAATAAATGCGATATCTTCAAATACTTGCGATATAAATAAAATATCTTCAAGTGAAGGCCAATCAAACGAGGTAGCTTTAAATCAATGCGATGTAGAAGGTTTAGCTTCAAATCCATGCGACACAAATGATTTAGCTTCAGATACTTGCGATATAAGTGAAATAGCTTCAAATGCAGGAGAAACAAACAAGTTAGTTTCAAAATCCATGCGATACCCATGATTTAGCTGGAAATCAATGCGATGTTGAAGGTTTAGCTTCAAATCAATGCGAAACAAATGATTCAGCTTCAGATACTTGCGATATAAGTGATATAGCTTCAAATGTGAGACGAAACGAACGTTGTAGCTTCAACTCCATACGAAACATATTATTTAGCTCCAAATCAATGCGATGTAGAAAGTTTAGCTTCAAACCAATGCGATGTGGAAGGTTTAGCTTCAAACAAATGCGATGTGGAAGGTTTAGCTTCAAATCCGTGCGACACAAATTACTTGCATCAGATACTTGCGAAATAAGTGATATAGCTTCAAATGCAGGAGAAACAAACGAGTTAGCTACAAATCCAAGCAAAACACATGATACAGCTTCAAATCAATGCGATGTAGAAGGTTTAGCTTCAGATCCATGCGACACAAATGATTTAGCTTCACATAATTGACACATTTGATATAGATTCAAATGCAGGAGAAACAAACGAGTTAACTTCAAAATCCATATGATACACATGATTTAGATTGAAATCAATGCGATGTTGAAGTTTTAGCTTCAAATCCATGCGGCACAAATGATTTAGCTTCAGGTACTTGCGATATAAGTGATATAGCTTCAAATGCAGGGGAAACAAACGAGTTAGCATCAAATCCATGCAAAGCACGTGATTTAGCTTCAAATCAAAGCGATGTAGAAGGTATAGCTCCAAATCCAAGCGAAACACATGATTTAGCTTCAAATCCAATCGATGTAGAAGGTATAGCTTCAAATCCAAGCGAAACACATGATTTAGCTGCAAATCAATGCGATGTAGAAGGTTTAGCTTCAAATCCATACGAAACAAATGATTTAGCATCAGATACTTGCGGTATAACTGATATAGCTTCAAATGCAGGGGAAACAAACGAGTTAGCATGAAATCGATGCAAAACACATGATTTACCTTAAATCAATGCGATGTAGGAGGTTTAGCTTCAAATCCATGCGAAACAAATGATTTAGCGTCAGATACTTGCGATATAACTGATATAGCTTCAAATGCAGGGGAAACAAACGAGTTAGCATCATATCCATGCAGAACACATGATTTAGCTTGAAATCAAAGCGATGTAGAAGGTTTAGCTACAAATCCATGCGAAACAAATGATTTGGCATCAAACACTTGAGATATAAGTGATATAGCTTTAAATGCAGACGAATAAAACGAGTTAGCTTCAAAATCCATGCGGTACACATCATTTAACTTTAAATCCATGCGAAGTAGAAGGCTTAGCTTCAATTCCATGCGAAACACATGATTTAGCTGCAAATCAAGGCGATGTAGAAGGTTTAGCTTCAAATCCATGCTAAGCAAATCATTTAGCATCAGATACTTGAGATATAACTGATATTGCTTCAAATGCAGACGAATCAAACGAGTTAGTTTCAATATCCATGCGGTACACATCATTTAGCTTTAAATCCATGCGAAGTAGAAGGCTTAGCTTCAAATCCATACGAAATAAATGTTTTAGCATCAGATACTTACGATATAATTAATATAGTTTCAAATGCAGGAGAAACAAACGAGTTAGCTTCAAATCCATGCAAAACACATGATTAAGCTTCAAATCAATGCCACGTAGAAGGTTTAGCTTCAAATCCATACGAAACAAATGATTTAGCATCAGATACTTTCGATATAACTGATATAGCTTCAAATGCAGGGGAAACAAACGTGTTAGCATCAAATCCATGCAAAACACATGATTTAGCTTCAAATCAATGCGATGTAGAAGGTTTTGCTTCAAATCCATGCGAAACAAATGATTTAGTTTCAAACTCTTGGGATATAAGTGATATAGCTTCAACTGCAGACGAATCAAACGAGTTTGCTTCAAAATCCATGTGATACACATCATTTAGATTTAAAACCATGCGAAAAGAAGGCTTAGCTTCAAATCCATGCGAAACAAATGATTTAGCTTCAAATCAATACGATGTAGAAGGTTTAGCTTCAAATCCTAGCGAAACACATGATTTAGCATCAGATACTTGCGATATAACTGAAATAGTTTCAAATGCAGCGGAAACAAACGAGTTAGCATCAAATCCATGCAGAACACATGATTTAGCTTCAAATCCATGCGATGTAGAATTTTTAGTTTCTAAACCATGCGAAACAAATGAGTTAGCTTCAAATCAATACGATGTAGAAGGTTTAGCTTCAAATCCATGCGGCACAAATGATTTAGCTTCAGATACTTGCGATATAAGTGATATAGCTTCAAATGCAGGAGAAACAAACGAGTTAGCTTCAAAATCCATGCGATACACATGATTTAGATTGAAATCAATGCGATGTTGAAGGTTTAGCTTCAAATCAATGCGAAACAAATGATATAGCATCAGATACTTGCGATATAACTGATATAGCATCAAATGCAGACGAAACAAACGAGTTAGCTTCAAAATCCATGCGATACACATCATTGATCTCTAAATCCATGCGAAATAGAAGGCTTAGCTTCAAATCCATGCGAAACACATGATTTAGCTGCAAATCAATGCTATGTAGAGGGTTTAGTTTCAAATCCATGCGAAACGTATGATCTAGGTTCAGATACTTGCGATATAAGTGACTTACCTTCGAATTCAGACGAAACAAACGACTTAGCTTCAAATCAATACGATGTAGAAGGTTTAGCTTCAAATCCATGCTATGTAGAATGTTTAGCTTCTAATCCAAGCGAAACAAATGAGTTAGCTTAAAATCAATACGATGTAGAATGTTTAGCTTCAAATCCATGCGAAAACAAATGATTTAGGTTCAAATACTTGCGATATAAGTGTTATAGCATCAAATGCAGGCGAAATGAACGAGTTAGCATCAAATCCATGCAAAACACATGATTTTGCTTCAAATCAATTCGAAGTAGAAGGCTTAGCTTCAAATCCATAAGAAATAAATGGGATATCTTCAAATACTTGCGAAATAAATAAAATATTTCAAGTGAAGGCGAAACAAACGAGGTAGCTTTAAATCAATGCGATGTAGATGGTTTAGTTTCAAATCCATGCGACAAAAATGATTTAGCTTCAGATACTTACGATATAATTAATATAGCTTCAAATGCAGGAGAAACAAACAAATTAGCTTCAAATCCATGCAAAACACATGATTAAGCTTCAAATAAATGCCACGTAGAAGGTTTAGCTTCAAATCCATGCGAAACAAATGATTTAGCATCAGATACTTGAGATATAACTGATATTGCTTCAAATGCAGACGCATCAAACGAGTTAGTTTCAAAATCCATGCGGTACACATCATTTACCTTTAAATCCATGCGAAGTAGAAGGCTTAGCTTCAGATCATACGAAACAAATGTTTTAGCATCAGATAATTGCGATATAACTGATATAGCTTCAAATGCAGGGGAAACAAACGAGTTAGCATCAAATCCATGCAAAACACATGATTTAGCTCACATCAATGCGATGTAGAAGAGTTTAGCTTCAAATCCATGCGGCACAAATGATTTAGCTTCAGATACTTGCGATATAAGTGATATAGCTTCAAATGCAGGAGAAACAAACGAGTTAGCTTCAAAATCCATACGATACACACGATTTAGATGGAAATCAATGAGATGTTTAAGGTTTAGCTTCAAATCAATGCGAAACAAATGATTTAGCATCAGATACTTGCGATATAACTGATATAGCATCAAATGCAGACGAATCAAACGAGTTAGCTTCAAAATCCATGCGATATACATCATTTTAGCTCTAAATCCGTGCGAAATAGAAGGCTTAGCTTCAAATCCATGCCAAACACATGATTTAGCTGCAAATCAATGCTATGTAGAGGGTTTAGTTTCAAATCCATGCGAAACATATGATTTAGGTTCAGATACTTGCGATATAAGTGACATACCTTCGAATTCAGACGAAACAAACGACTTAGCTTCAAATCAATACGATGTAGAAGGTTTAGCTTCAAATCCATGCGATGTAGAAAGTTTAGCTTCTAATCCAAGCGAAACAAATGAGTTAGCTTCACATCAATACGATGTAGAAGGTTTAGCTTCAAATCCATGCGAAACAAATGATTTAGCTTCAGATACTTGCGATATAAGTGTTATAGCATCAAATGCAGGCGAAATGAACGAGTTAGCATCAAATCCATGCAAAACACATGATTTAGCTTCAAATCAATACGATGTAGAAGGTTTAGCTTCAAATCCAAGCGAAACACATGATTTAGCATCAGATACTTGCGATATAACTGAAATAGCTTCAAATGCAGAGGAAACAAACGAGTTAGCATCAAATCCGTGCAGAACATATGATTTAGCTTCAAATCAAAGCGATGAAGAAGGTATAGCTTCAAATCCAAGCGAAACACATGATTTAGCTTCAAATCAATGCGATGTAGAAGGTTTAGCTTCAAATCAATGCGAAACAAATGATATAGCATCAGATACTTGCGATATAACTGATATAGCATCAAATGCAGACGAACAAACGAGTTAGCTTCAAAATCCATGCGATACACATCATTGATCTCTAAATCCATGCGAAATAGAAGGCTTAGCTTCAAATCCATGCGAAACAAATGATTTAGCTTCAAATCAATACGATGTAGAAGGTTAGCTTCAAATCCTAGCGAAACACATGATTTAGCATCAGATACTTGCGATATAACTGAAATAGTTTCAAATGCAGCGGAAACAAACGAGTTAGCATCAAATCCATGCAGAACACATGATTAGCTTCAAATCCATGCGATGTAGAATTTTTAGTTTCTAAACCATGCGAAACAAATGAGTTAGCTTCAAATCAATACGATGTAGAAGGTTTAGCTTCAAATCCATGCGGCACAAATGATTTAGCTTCAGATACTTGCGATATAAGTGATATAGCTTCAAATGCAGGAGAAACAAACGAGTTAGCTTCAAAATCCATGCGATACACATGATTTAGATTGAAATCAATGCGATGTTGAAGGTTTAGCTTCAAATCAATGCGAAACAAATGATATAGCATCAGATACTTGCGATATAACTGATATAGCATCAAATGCAGACGAAACAAACGAGTTAGCTTCAAAATCCATGCGATACACATCATTGATCTCTAAATCCATGCGAAATAGAAGGCTTAGCTTCAAATCCATGCGAAACACATGATTTAGCTGCAAATCAATGCTATGTAGAGGGTTTAGTTTCAAATCCATGCGAAACGTATGATCTAGGTTCAGATACTTGCGATATAAGTGACTTACCTTCGAATTCAGACGAAACAAACGACTTAGCTTCAAATCAATACGATGTAGAAGGTTTAGCTTCAAATCCATGCTATGTAGAATGTTTAGCTTCTAATCCAAGCGAAACAAATGAGTTAGCTTAAAATCAATACGATGTAGAATGTTTAGCTTCAAATCCATGCGAAACAAATGATTTAGGTTCAAATACTTGCGATATAAGTGTTATAGCATCAAATGCAGGCGAAATGAACGAGTTAGCATCAAATCCATGCAAAACACATGATTTTGCTTCAAATCAATTCGAAGTAGAAGGCTTAGCTTCAAATCCATAAGAAATAAATGGGATATCTTCAAATACTTGCGAAATAAATAAAATATTTTCAAGTGAAGGCGAAACAAACGAGGTAGCTTTAAATCAATGCGATGTAGATGGTTTAGTTTCAAATCCATGCGACAAAAATGATTTAGCTTCAGATACTTACGATATAATTAATATAGCTTCAAATGCAGGAGAAACAAACAAATTAGCTTCAAATCCATGCAAAACACATGATTAAGCTTCAAATAAATGCCACGTAGAAGGTTTAGCTTCAAATCCATGCGAAACAAATGATTTAGCATCAGATACTTGAGATATAACTGATATTGCTTCAAATGCAGACGCATCAAACGAGTTAGTTTCAAAATCCATGCGGTACACATCATTTACCTTTAAATCCATGCGAAGTAGAAGGCTTAGCTTCAGATCCATACGAAACAAATGTTTTAGCATCAGATAATTGCGATATAACTGATATAGCTTCAAATGCAGGGGAAACAAACGAGTTAGCATCAAATCCATGCAAAACACATGATTTAGCTTCACATCAATGCGATGTAGAAGGTTTAGCTACAAATCCATGCGGCACAAATGATTTAGCTTCAGATACTTGCGATATAAGTGATATAGCTTCAAATGCAGGAGAAACAAACGAGTTAGCTTCAAAATCCATACGATACACACGATTTAGATGGAAATCAATGAGATGTTTAAGGTTTAGCTTCAAATCAATGCGAAACAAATGATTTAGCATCAGATACTTGCGATATAACTGATATAGCATCAAATGCAGACGAATCAAACGAGTTAGCTTCAAAATCCATGCGATATACATCATTTAGCTCTAAATCCGTGCGAAATAGAAGGCTTAGCTTCAAATCCATGCCAAACACATGATTTAGCTGCAAATCAATGCTATGTAGAAGGTTTAGTTTCAAATCCATGCGAAACATATGATTTAGGTTCAGATACTTGCGATATAAGTGACATACCTTCGAATTCAGACGAAACAAACGACTTAGCTTCAAATCAATACGATGTAGAAGGTTTAGCTTCAAATCCATGCGATGTAGAAAGTTTAGCTTCTAATCCAAGCGAAACAAATGAGTTAGCTTCACATCAATACGATGTAGAAGGTTTAGCTTCAAATCCATGCGAAACAAATGATTTAGCTTCAGATACTTGCGATATAAGTGTTATAGCATCAAATGCAGGCGAAATGAACGAGTTAGCATCAAATCCATGCAAAACACATGATTTAGCTTCAAATCAATACGATGTAGAAGGTTTAGCTTCAAATCCAAGCGAAACACATGATTTAGCATCAGATACTTGCGATATAACTGAAATAGCTTCAAATGCAGAGGAAACAAACGAGTTAGCATCAAATCCGTGCAGAACATATGATTTAGCTTCAAATCAAAGCGATGAAGAAGGTATAGCTTCAAATCCAAGCGAAACACATGATTTAGCTTCAAATCAATGCGATGTAGAAGGTTTAGCTTCAAATCAATGCGAAACAAATGATATAGCATCAGATACTTGCGATATAACTGATATAGCATCAAATGCAGACGAAACAAACGAGTTAGCTTCAAAATCCATGCGATACACATCATTGATCTCTAAATCCATGCGAAATAGAAGGCTTAGCTTCAAATCCATGCGAAACACATGATTTAGCTGCAAATCAATGCTATGTAGAGGGTTTAGTTTCAAATCCATGCGAAACGTATGATCTAGGTTCAGATACTTGCGATATAAGTGACTTACCTTCGAATTCAGACGAAACAAACGACTTAGCTTCAAATCAATACGATGTAGAAGGTTTAGCTTCAAGTCCATGCTATGTAGAATGTTTAGCTTCTAATCCAAGCGAAACAAATGAGTTAGCTTAAAATCAATACGATGTAGAATGTTTAGCTTCAAATCCATGCGAAACAAATGATTTAGGTTCAAATACTTGCGATATAAGTGTTATAGCATCAAATGCAGGCGAAATGAACGAGTTAGCATCAAATCCATGCAAAACACATGATTTTTCTTCAAATAAATTCGAAGTAGAAGGCTTAGCTTCAAATCCATAAGAAATAAATGGGATATCTTCAAATACTTGCGATTTAAATAAAATATTTTCAAGTGAAGGCGAAACAAACGAGGTAGCTTTAAATCAATGCGATGTAGATGGTTTAGTTTCAAATCCATGCGACAAAAATGATTTAGCTTCAGATACTTACGATATAATTAATATAGCTTCAAATGCAGGAGAAACAAACAAATTAGCTTCAAATCCATGCAAAACACATGATTAAGCTTCAAATAAATGCCACGTAGAAGGTTTAGCTTCAAATCCATGCGAAACAAATGATTTAGCATCAGATACTTGAGATATAACTGATATTGCTTCAAATGCAGACGCATCAAACGAGTTAGTTTCAAAATCCATGCGGTACACATCATTTACCTTTAAATCCATGCGAAGTAGAAGGCTTAGCTTCAGATCCATACGAAACAAATGTTTTAGCATCAGATAATTGCGATATAACTGATATAGCTTCAAATGCAGGGGAAACAAACGAGTTAGCATCAAATCCATGCAAAACACATGATTTAGCTTCACATCAATGCGATGTAGAAGGTTTAGCTTCAAATCCATGCGGCACAAATGATTTAGCTTCAGATACTTGCAATATAAGTGATATAGCTTCAAATGCAGGAGAAACAAACGAGTTAGCTTCAAAATCCATACGTTACACACGATTTAGATGGAAATCAATGAGATGTTTAAGGTTTAGCTTCAAATCAATGCGAAACAAATGATTTAGCATCAGATACTTGCGATATAACTGATATAGCATCAAATGCAGACGAATCAAACGAGTTAGCTTCAAAATCCATGCGATACACATCATTTAGCTCTAAATCCGTGCGAAATAGAAGGCTTAGCTTCAAATCCATGCCAAACACATGATTTAGCTGCAAATCAATGCTATGTAGAAGGTTTAGTTTCAAATCCATGCGAAACATATGATTTAGGTTCAGATACTTGCGATATAAGTGACATACATTCGAATTCAGACGAAACAAACGACTTAGCTTCAAATCAATACGATGTAGAAGGTTTAGCTTCAAATCCATGCGATGTAGAAAGTTTAGCTTCTAATCCAAGCGAAACAAATGAGTTAGCTTCACATCAATACGATGTAGAAGGTTTAGCTTCAAATCCATGCGAAACAAATGATTTAGCTTCAGATACTTGCGATATAAGTGTTATAGCATCAAATGCAGGCGAAATGAACGAGTTAGCATCAAATCCATGCAAAACACATGATTTAGCTTCAAATCAATACGATGTAGAAGGTTTAGCTTCAAATCCAAGCGAAACACATGATTTAGCATCAGATACTTGCGATATAACTGAAATAGCTTCAAATGCAGAGGAAACAAACGAGTTAGCATCAAATCCGTGCAGAACATATGATTTAGCTTCAAATCAAAGCGATGTAGAAGGTATAGCTTCAAATCCAAGCGAAACACATGAATTAGCTTCAAATCAATGCGATGTAGAAGGTTTAGCTTCAAATCCATGCGAAACAAATGATTTAGCTTCAGATACTTGCAATATAAGTGTTGTAGCATCAAATGCAGGCGAAATGAACGAGTTAGCATCAATTCCATGCAAAACACATGATTTAGCTGCAAATCAAGGCGATGTAGAAGGTTTAGCTTCAAATACATGCTAAACAAATCATTTAGCATCAGATACTTGCGATATAACTGATATAGCTTCAAATGCAGGGGAAACACCGAGTTAGCATGAAAACCATGCAAAACACATGATTTAGTTTCAAATCAATGCGATGTAGAAGGTTTAGCTTCAAATCCATGCGAAACAAATGATTTAGCTTCAAACACTTGCGATATAAGTGATATAGCATCAAATGCTGGCGAAACGAACGCTAGCTTCAAATTCATGCGAAACACATGATTTAGCTGCAATTCAATGCGATGTAGAAGGTTTAGAATCAAATCCATACGAAACAAATGATTTAGCATCAGATACTTGCGATATAACTGATATAGCTTCGAATGCAGGGGAAACAAACGAGTTAGCATGAAATCCATGTAAACACATGATTTAGCTTCAAATCAATGCGATGTAGAAGGTTTAGCTTCACATCCATGCGAAACAAATGATTCAGCATCAGATACTTTCGATATAACTGATATAGCTTCAAATGCGGGGGATACAAACGAGTTAGCATCAAATCCATGCAAAACACATGATTTAGCTGCCAATCAATGCGATGTAGAAGGTTTAGCTTCACATCCAAGCGAATCACATGATTTAGCGGAAAATCAATGTGATGTAGAAGGTTTAACTTCAAATCCATGCGAAACAAATGATTTAGCTTCAAACTCTTGGGATATAAGTGATATAGCTTCAAATGCAGACGAATCAAACGAGTTAGCTTCAAAATCTATGCGATACACATCATTTAGCTTTAAATCCATGCGAAATAGAAGGCTTAGATTCAAATCCATGCGAAACAAATGATTTAGCATCAGATACTTGCGATATAACTGATATAGCTTCAAATGCAGGGGAAACACCGAGTTAGCATGAAATCCATGCAAAACACATGATTTAGCTACAAATCAATGCGATGTAGAAGGTATAGCTTCAAATCCAAGCGAAACACATGATTTAGCTTCAAATCAATGCGATGTAGAAGGTTTAGCTTCAAATCCATGCGAAACAAATGATTTAGCTTGAAACTCTTGGGATATAAGTGATATAGCTTCAAATGCAGACGAATCAAACGAGTTAGCTTCAAAATCCATGCGATACACATCATTTAGCTTTAAATCCATGCGAAATAGGAGGCTTAGCTTCAAATCCATGCGAAACAAATGATTTAGCTTAAAATCAATACGATGTAGAAGGCTTAGCTTCAAATCAATGCCAAACAAATGGTTTATATTCGAATACTTGTGATATTCATGATTTAGCTTCAACTGCATGCGGAACAAACGAGTTATCTCCAAATCCAAGCGAAACACATGATTTATCTTCAAATCAATTCGAAGTAGAAGGCTTAGCTTCAAAACCATGCGATATAAATGGTTCAGCTTCTAATACCTGTGATATACACGATTTAGCTGCAACTGCTTGCGAAACAAACGAGTTAGCTTCAGATCCCAGCGAAACACATGATTTAGCTTCAAATCAATGCGATGTAGAAGGTTTAGCTTCAAATGCATGCGAAACAAATGATTTAGCTTCAAACACTTGTGATATAAGTGATATAGCTGAAAATGCAGACGAATCAAACGTGATAGCTTCAAAATACATGCGATACATATCATTTAGCTTCAAGTCGATACGATGTAGAAGGTTTAGCTTCAAATCCATGCGATACAAATGATTTAGCTTTAAACACTTGCGATATAAGTGATATAGCATCAAATGCAGGCGAAACGAACGAGTTAGCTTCAAATCCATGCGAAACACATGATTTAGCTTCAAATCAATGCGATGTAGAAGGTTTAGCTTCAAATCCATGCGACACAAATGATTTAGCATCAGATACTTGCGACATAACTGGTAGAGCTTCAAATGCAGGGGAAACAAACGAGTTAGCATCAAATCCATGCAAAACACATGATTTAGCTGCAAATCAATGCGATATAGAAGGTTTAGCTTCAAATCCAAGCGAATCACATGAGATAGCTTCAAATCAATGCGATGTAGAAGGTTTAGCTTCAAATCCATGCGAAACAAATGATTTAGCTTCAAACTCTTGGGATATAAATGATATAGCTTCAAATGCAGACGAATCAAACGAGTTAGCTTCAAAATCCATGCGATACATATCATTTAGCTTTAAATCCATGCGAAATAGAAGGCTTAGCTTCAAATCCATGCGAAACAAATGATTTAGCTTCAAATCAATACGACGTAGAAGGTTTAGCTTCAAATCCAAGCGAAACACATGATTTAGCTTCGAATCAATGCGATGTAGGAGGTTTTGCTTCAAATCCATGCGAAACAAATGATTTAGCATCAAACACTTCGGATATAAGTGATATAGCTTCAAATGCAGACGAATCAAACGAGTTAGCATCAAATCCAAGCAAAAAACATGATTTAGTTTCAAATCAATGCGACGTAGACGGTTTAGCTTCAAATCCATGCGAAACACATGATTTAGCTGAAAATCAATGTGATGTAGAAGGTTTAGCTTCAAATCCATGCGAAACAAATGATTTAGCTTCAAACTCTTGGGATATAAGTGATATAGCTTCAAATGCAGACGAATCAAACGAGTTAGCTTCAAAATCCATACGATACACATCATTTAGCTTTAAATCCATGCGAAATAGAAGGCTTAGCTTCAAATCCATGCGAAACAAATGATTTAGCTTAAAATCAATACGATGTAGAAGGCTTAGCTTCAAATCAATGCCAAACAAATGGTTTATATTCAAATGCTTGTGATATTCATTATTTAGCTTCAACTGCATGCGGAACAAACGAGTTATCTCCAAATCCAAGCGAAACACATGATTTATCTTCAAATCAATTCGAAGTGGAAGGCTTAGCTTCAAAACCATGCGATATAAATGGTTCAGATTCTAATACCTTTGATATACACGATTTAGCTGCAACTGCTTGCGAAACAAACGAGTTAGCTTCAGATCCCAGCGAAACACATGATTTAGCTTCAAATCAATGCGATGTCGAAGGTTTAGCTTCAAATGCATGCGAAACAAATGATTTAGCTTCAAACACTTGTGATATAAGTGATATAGCTGAAAATGCAGACGAATCAAACGTGATAGCTTCAAAATACATGCGATACATATCATTTAGCTTCAAGTCGATACGATGTAGAAGGTTTAGCTTCAAATCCATGCGAAACAAATGATTTAGCTTTAAACACTTGCGATATAAGTGATATAGCATCAAATGCAGTCGAAACAATCTAGTTAGCATCAAATCCATGCAAAACAAATGATTAAGCTTCAAATCAATGCTATGTAGAAGGTTTAGATTCAAATCCATGCGACATAAATGATTTAGCATCAGATACTTGCGATATGAGCGATATAGCTTCAAATGCAGATTAAACAAAGGATTTAGCTTCATATCCAAGAGAAACACATGATTTAGCTTCAAATCAATGCGATGTAGAAGGTTTAGCTTCAAATCCATGCGACACAAATGATTGAGCTTCAAACATTTGGGATGTAGGTGATATAGCTTCAGCTGCATGCGAAACAAACGAGTTAGTTTAAAGTCCATGCGAAACACATGATTCAGCTGCAAACCAATGCGATGGAGAAGGTTTAGCTTCAAATCCATGGGATACAAATTATTTAGCTTCAAATACTTGCGATATAAGTGATATAGCTTCAAATGCAGACGAACCAAACGAGTTAGCTTCAAAACGCAGGCGATAAACATCATTTAGCTTCAAATCGATGCGAAGTATAAGGCTTAGCTTCAAATCTATGCGAAACACATGATTTAGCTGCAAATCAATGCGATGTAGAAGGTTTAGCTTCAAATCTATGCGAAACAAATGATTTAGCTTCAAACACTTGGGATATAAGTGATATAGCTTCAAATGTAGTCGAAACATACGAGTTAGCTTCAAGTCCATGCGAAACACATGATTCAGCTTCAAATAAATGCTATCTAGAAAGTTTAGTTCCAAATCCATGCGACACAAATGATTTAGCTTCAGATACTTGCGATATGAGCGATATAGCTTCAAATGCAGATTAAACAAACGAGCTTGCTTCATATCCAAGCGAAACACATGATTTTGCTTCAAATCTATGCGATGTAGAAGGTTTAGCTTCAAATCCATGCGACACAAATGATTGAGCTTCAAACACTTGGGATATCGGTGATACAGCTTCAGCTGCATGCGAAACAAACGAGTTCGTTTCAAGTCCATGCGAAACAGATGATTCAGCTGCAAATCAATGCGATGGAGAAGGTTTAGCTTCAAATACATGGGATACAAATTATTTAGCTTCAAATACTTGCGACATAAGTGATAAAGCTTCAAATGCAGACGAACCAAACGAGTTAGCTACAACACGCATGTGATACACGTCATTTACCTTCAAATCGATGCGAAGTATAAGGCTTAGCTTCAATTCTATGCGAAACACATGATTTAGCTGCAAATCAATGCGATGTAGAAGGTTTAGCTTCAAATCCATCCGAAACAAATGATTTAGCTTCATACACTTGGGATATAAGTGATATAGCTTCAAATGCAGTCGAAACAATTGAGTTAGCATCAAATCCATGCAAAACACATGATTAAGCTTCAAATCAATGCTATGTAGAAGGTTTAGATTCAAATCCATGCGACATAAATGATTTAGCTTCAGATACTTGCGATATGAGCGATATAGCTTCAAATGCAGATTAAACAAAGGATTTAGCTTCATATCCAAGAGAAACACATGATTTAGCTTCAAATCAATGCGATGTAGTAGGTTTAGCTTCAAATCCATGCAACACAAATGATTGAGCTTCAAACATTTGGGATGTAGGTGATATAGCTTCAGCTGCATGCGAAACAAACGAGTTAGTTTAAAGTCCATGCGAAACACATGATTCCGCTGCAAACCAATGCGATGGAGAAGGTTTAGCTTCAAATCCATGGGATACAAATTATTTAGCTCCAAATACTTGCGATATAAGTGATATAGCTTCAAATGCAGACGAACCAAACGAGTTAGCTTCAAAACGCAGGCGATAAACATCATTTAGCTTCCAATCGATGCGAAGTATAAGGCTTAGCTTCAAATCTATGCGAAACACATGATTTAGCTGCAAATCAATGCGATGTAGAAGGTTTAGCTTCAAATCTATGCGAAACAAATGATTTAGCTTCAAACACTTGTGATATAAGTGATATAGATTCAAATGCAGACGAAACAAATGTTGTAGATTCAACTCCATACGATACATATTATATTGCTTCAAATCAATGCGACGTAGAAGGTTTAGTTTCAAATCTATGCGAAACAAATGATTTAGCTTCAAACACTTGGGATATAAGTGATATAGCTTCAAATGCAGTCGAAACATACGAGTTAGCTTCAAGACCATGCGAAACACATGATTCAGCTTCAAATAAATGCTATCTAGAAAGTTTAGTTCCAAATCCATGCGATACAAATGATTTAGCTTCAGATACTTGCGATATGAGCGATATAGCTTCAAATGCAGATTAAACAAACGAGCTTGCTTCATATCCAAGCGAAACACATGATTTTGCTTCAAATCTATGCGATGTAGAAGGTTTAGCTTCAAATCCATGCGACACAAATGATTGAGCTTCAAACACTTGGGATATCGGTGATATAGCTTCAGCTGCATGCGAAACAAACGAGTTCGTTTCAAGTCCATGCGAAACACATGATTCAGCTGCAAATCAATGCGATGGAGAAGGTTTAGCTTCAAATACATGGGATACAAATTATTTAGCTTCAAATACTTGCGACATAAGTGATAAAGCTTCAAATGCAGACGAACCAAACGAGTTAGCTACAACACGCATGTGATACACGTCATTTACCTTCAAATCGATGCGAAGTATAAGGCTTAGCTTCAATTCTATGCGAAACACATGATTTAGCTGCAAATCAATGCGATGTAGAAGGTTTAGCTTCAAATCCATGCGAAACAAATGATTTAGCTTCATACACTTGGGATATAAGTGATATAGCTTCAAATGCAGTCGAAACAATCGAGTTAGCATCAAATCCATGCAAAACACATGATTAAGCTTCAAATCAATGCTATGTAGAAGGTTTAGATTCAAATCCATGCGACATAAATGATTTAGCTTCAGATACTTGCGATATGAGCGATATAGCTTCAAATGCAGATTAAACAAAGGATTTAGCTTCATATCCAAGAGAAACACATGATTTAGCTTCAAATCAATGCGATGTAGAAGGTTTAGCTTCAAATTCATGCGACACAAATGATTGAGCTTCAAACATTTGGGATGTAGGTGATATAGCTTCAGCTGCATGCGAAACAAACGAGTTAGTTTAAAGTCCATGCGAAACACATGATTCAGCTGCAAACCAATGCGATGGAGAAGGTTTAGCTTCAAATCCATGGGATACAAATTATTTAGCTCCAAATACTTGCGATATAAGTGATATAGCTTCAAATGCAGACGAACCAAACGAGTTAGCTTCAAAACGCAGGCGATAAACATCATTTAGCTTCCAATCGATGCGAAGTATAAGGCTTAGCTTCAAATCTATGCGAAACACATGATTTAGCTGCAAATCAATGCGATGTAGAAGGTTTAGCTTCAAATCTATGCGAAACAAATGATTTAGCTTCAAACACTTGGGATATAAGTGATATAGCTTCAAATGCAGTCGAAACATACGAGTTAGCTTCAAGTCCATGCGAAACACATGATTCAGCTTCAAATAAATGCTATCTAGAAAGTTTAGTTTCAAATCCATGCGACACAAATGATTTAGCTTCAGATACTTGCGATATGAGCGATATAGCTTCAAATGCAGATTAAACAAACGAGCTTGCTTCATATCCAAGCGAAACACATGATTTTGCTTCAAATCTATGCGATGTAGAAGGTTTAGCTTCAAATCCATGCGACACAAATGATTGAGCTTCAAACACTTGGGATATAGGTGATATAGGTTCAGCTGCATGCGAAACAAACGAGTTCGTTTCAAGTCCATGCGAAACACATGATTCAGCTGCAAATCAATGCGATGGAGAAGGTTTAGCTTCAAATACATGGGATACAAATTATTTAGCTTCAAATACTTGCGATATAAGTGATAAATGCAGATGAACCAAACGAGTTAGCTACAAAACGCATGTGATACACGTCATTTACATTCAAATCGATGCGAAGTATAAGGCTTAGCTTCAAATCTATGCGAAACACATGATTTAGCTGCAAATCAATGCGATGTAGAAGGTTTAGCTTCAAATCCATGCGAAACAAATGATTTAGATTCATACACTTGGGATATAAGTGATATAGCTTCAAATGCAGTCGAAACAATCGAGTTAGCATCAAATCCATGCAAAACACATGATTAAGCTTCAAATCAATGCTATGTAGAAGGTTTAGATTCAAATCCATGCGACATAAATGATTTAGCTTCAGATACTTGCGATATGAGCGATATAGCTTCAAATGCAGATTAAACAAAGGATTTAGCTTCATATCCAAGAGAAACACATGATTTAGCTACAAATCAATGCGATGTAGAAGGTTTAGCTTCAAATCCATGCGACACAAATGATTGAGCTTCAAACATTTGGGATGTAGGTGATATAGCTTCAGCTGCATGCGAAACAAACGAGTTAGTTTAAAGTCCATGCGAAACACATGATTCAGCTGCAAACCAATGCGATGGAGAAGGTTTAGCTTCAAATCCATGGGATACAAATTATTTAGCTTCAAATACTTGCGATATAAGTGATATAGCTTCAAATGCAGTCGAAACAATCGAGTTAGCATCAAATCCATGCAAAACACATGATTAAGCTTCAAATCAATGCTATGTAGAAGGTTTAGATTCAAATCCATGCGACATAAATGATTTAGCTTCAGATACTTGCGATATGAGCGATATAGCTTCAAATGCAGATTAAACAAAGGATTTAGCTTCATATCCAAGAGAAACACATGATTTAGCTTCAAATCAATGCGATGTAGAAGGTTTAGCTTCAAATCCATGCGACACAAATGATTGAGCTTCAAACATTTGGGATGTAGGTGATATAGCTTCAGCTGCATGCGAAACAAACGAGTTAGTTTAAAGTCCATGCGAAACACATGATTCAGCTGCAAACCAATGCGATGGAGAAGGTTTAGCTTCAAATCCATGGGATACAAATTATTTAGCTTCAAATACTTGCGATATAAGTGATATAGCTTCAAATGCAGACGAACCAAACGAGTTAGCTTCAAAACGCAGGCGATAAACATCATTTAGCTTCAAATCGATGCGAAGTATAAGGCTTAGCTTCAAATCTATGCGAAACACATGATTTAGCTGCAAATCAATGCGATGTAGAAGGTTTAGATACTTGCGATATGAGCGATATAGCTTCAAATGCAGATTAAACAAACGAGTTAGCTTCATATCCAAGAGAAACACATGATTTAGATTCAAATCAATGCGATGTATAAGGTTTAGCTTCGAATCCATGCGACACAAATGATTGAGATTCAAACACTTGGGATATATGTGATATAGCTTCAGCTGCATGCGAAACAAACGAGTTAGTTTAAAGTCCATGCGAAACACATGATTCAGCTGCAAACCAATGCGATGGAGAAGGTTTAGCTCCAAATCCATGGGATACAAATTATTTAGCTTCAAATACTTGCGACATAAGTGATAAAGCATCAAATGCAGACGAACCAAACGAGTTAGCTTCAAAATGCATGCGATACACATCATTTAGCTTCAAATCGATGCGAAGTATAAGGCTTAGCTTCAAATCCATGCGAAACACATGATTCAGCTGCAAATCAATGCGATGTAGAAGGTTTAGCTTCAAATCCATGCGAAACAAATGATTTAGCTTCAAACACTTGGGATATAAGTGATATAGCTTCAAATGCAGTCGAAACAACCGAGTTAGCTTCAAATCCATGCAAAACACATAATTAAGCTTCAAATCAATGCTATGTAGAAGGTTTTTGTTTCAAATCCATGCGACACAAATGATTTAGCTTCAGATACTTGCGATATGAGCGATATAGCTTTAAATGCAGATTAAACAAACGAGTTAGCTTCATATCCAAGCGAAACACATGATTTAGATTCAAATCAATGCGATGTATAAGGTTTAGCTTCGAATCGATGCGACACAAATGATTGAGATTCAAACACTTGGGCTATATGTGATATAGCTTCAGCTGCACGCGAAACAAACGAGTTAGTTTCAAGTACATGCGAAACACTTGATTCAGCTGCAAATCAATGCGATGGAGAAGGTTTAGCTTCAAATACATGGGATACAAATTATTTAGCTTCAAATACATGCGACATAAGTGATATAGCTTCAAATGCAGACGAACCAAACGAATTAGCTTCAAAATGCATGCGATACACATCATTTAGCTTCAAATCGATGCGAAGTATAAGGCTTAGCTTCAAATCCATGCGAAACACATGATTCAGCTGCAAATCAATGCGATGGAGAAGGTTTAGCTTCTAATCCATGGGATACAAATTACTTAGCTTCAAATACTTGCGATATAAGTGATATAGCTTCAAATGCAGACGAACCAAACGAGTTAGCTTCAAAACGCAGGCGATAAACATCATTTAGCTTCCAATCGATGCGAAGTATAAGACTTAGCTTCAAATCTATGCGAAACACATGATTTAGCTGCAAATCAATGCGATGTAGAAGGTTTAGCTTCAAATCTATGCGAAACAAATGATTTAGCTTCAAACACTTGGGATATAAGTAATATAGCTTCAAATGCAGTCGAAACATACGAGTTAGCTTCAAGTCCTTGCGAAACACATGATTCAGCTTCAAATAAATGCTATCTAGAAAGTTTAGTTTCAAATCCATGCGACACAAATGATTTAGCTTCAGATACTTGCGATATGAGCGATATAGCTTCAAATGCAGATTAAACAAACGAGCTTGCTTCATATCCAAGCGAAACACATGATTTTGCTTCAAATATATGCGATGTAGAAGGTTTAGCTTCAAATCCATGCGACACAAATGATTGAGCTTCAAACACTTGGGATATCGGTGATATAGCTTCAGCTGCATGCGAAACAAACGAGTTCGTTTCAAGTCCATGCGAAACACATGATTCAGCTGCAAATCAATGCGATGGAGAAGGTTTAGCTTCAAATACATGGGATACAAATTATTTAGCTTCAAATACTTGCGACATAAGTGATAAAGCTTCAAATGCAGACGAACCAAACGAGTTAGCTACAACACGCATGTGATACACGTCATTTACCTTCAAATCGATGCGAAGTATAAGGCTTAGCTTCAAATCTATGCGAAACACATGATTTAGCTGCAAATCAATGCGATGTAGAAGGTTTAGCTTCAAATCCATGCGAAACAAATGATTTAGCTTCATACACTTGGGATATAAGTGATATAGCTTCAAATGCAGTCGAAACAATCGAGTTAGCATCAAATCCATGCAAAACACATGATTAAGCTTCAAATCAATGCTATGTAGAAGGTTTAGATTCAAATCCATGCGACATAAATGATTTAGCTTCAGATACTTGCGATATGAGCGATATAGCTTCAAATGCAGATTAAACAAAGGATTTAGCTTCATATCCAAGAGAAACACATGAGTTAGCTTCAAATAAATGCTATCTAGAAAGTTTAGTTCCAAATCCATGCGACACAAATGATTTAGCTTCAGATACTTTCGATATGAGCGATATAGCTTCAAATGCAGATTAAACAAACGAGCTTGCTTCATATCCAAGCGAAACACATGATTTTGCTTCAAATCTATGCGATGTAGAAGGTTTAGCTTCAAATCCATGCGACACAAATGATTGAGCTTCAAACACTTGGGATATAAGTGATATAGCTTCAAATGCAGTCGAAACAAACGAGTTAGATTCAAATCCATGAAAAACACATGATTAAGCTTCAAATCAATGCTATGTAGAAGGTTTAGTTTCAAATCCATGCGACACAAATGATTTAGCTTCAGATACTTGCGATATGAGTGATATAGCATCAAATGCAGATTAAACAAACGAGTTTGCTTCATATCCAAGCGAAACACATGATTTAGCTTCAAATCTATGCGAAGTAGAAGGTTTAGCTTCAAATCCATGCGACACAAATGATTGAGCTTCAAACACTTGGGATATAGGTGATATAGCTTCAGCTGTATGCGAAGCAAACGAGTTAGTTTAAAGTCCATGCGAAACACATGATTCAACTGCAAATCAATGCGACGGAGAAGGTTTAGCTTCAAATCCATGGGATACAAATTATTTAGCTTCAAATACTTGCGATATAAGTGATATAGCTTCAAATGCAGACGAACCAAACGAGTTAGCTTCAAAACGCATGCGATACACATCATTTTGCTTCAAATTGATGCGAAGTATAAGGCTTAGCTTCAAATCTATGCGAAACACATGATTTAGCTGCAAATCAATGCGATGTAGAAGGTTTAGCTTCGAATCCATGCGAAACAAATGATTTAGCTTCAAACACTTGGGATATAAGTGATATAGCTTCAAATGCAGTCGAAACAAACGAGTTAGATTCAAATCCATGAAAAACACATGATTAAGCTTCAAATCAATGCTATGTAGAAGGTTTAGTTTCAAATCCATGCGACACAAATGATTTAGCTTCAGATACTTGCGATATGAGTGATATAGCATCAAATGCAGATTAAACAAACGAGTTTGCTTCATATCCAAGCGAAACACATGATTTAGCTTCAAATCTATGCGAAGTAGAAGGTTTAGCTTCAAATCCATGCGACACAAATGATTGAGCTTCAAACACTTGGGATATAGGTGATATAGCTTCAGCTGTATGCGAAGCAAACGAGTTAGTTTCAAGTCCATGCGAAACACATGATTCAGCTGCAAATCAATGCGAAGGAGAAGGTTTAACTTCTAATCCATGGGATACAAATTATTGAGCTTCAAATACTTGCGATATAAGTGATATAGCTTCAAATGCAGACGAACCAAACGAGTTAGCTTCAAAACGCAGACGATACACATCATTTAGCTTCAAATCGATACGAAGTATAAGGCTTAGCTTCAAATCTATGCGAAACACATGATTTAGCTGAAAATCAATGCGATGTAGAAGGTTTATTTTCAAATCCATGCGACACAAATGATTGAGCTTCAAACACTTGGGATATAGGTGATATAGCTTCAGCTATATGCGAAGCAAACGAGTTAGTTTCAAGTCCATGGGAAACACATGATTCAGCTGCAAATCAATGCGATGGAGAAGGTTTAACTTCTAATCCATGGGATACAAATTATTTAGCTTCAAATACTTGCGATATAAGTGATATAGCTTCAAATGCAGACGAACCAAACGAGTTAGCTTCAAAACGCAGGCGATACACATCATTTAGCTTCAAATCGATACGAAGTATAAGGCTTAGTTTCAAAGCTATGCGAAACACATGATTTAGTTGCAAATCAATGCGATGTAGAAGGTTTAGCTTCAAATCCATGCGACACAAATGATTGAGTTTCAAACACTTGGGATATAAGTGATATAGCTTCAAATGCTGTCGAAACATACAAGTTAGTTTGAAATCCATGAAAAACACATGATTAAGCTTCAAATCAATGCTATGTAGAAGGTTTAGTTTCAAATCCATGCGACACAAATGATTTAGCTTCAGATACTTGCGATATGAGTGATATAGCTTCAAATGCAGATTAAACAAACGAGTTTGCTTCATATCCAAGCGAAACACATGATTTAGCTTAAAATCTATGCCATGTAGAAGGTTTAGCTTCAAATCCATGCGACACAAATGATTGAGCTTCAAACACTTGGGATATAGGTGATATAGCTTCAGCTGTATGCGAAACAAACGAGTTAGTTTAAAGTCCATGCGAAACACATGATTCAGCTGCAAATCAATGCGACGGAGAAGGTTTAGCTTCAAATCCATGGGATACAAACTATTTAGCTTCAAATAATTGCGATATAAGTAATATAGCTGCAAATGCAGACGAACCAAACGATTTAGCTTCAAAACGCATGCACTTCACATCATTAAGCTTCAAATCGATGCGAAGTATAAGGCTTAGCTTCAAATCTATGCGAAACACATGATATAGCTCCAAATCAATGCGATGTAGAAGGTTTAGCTTGAAATCCATGCGAAACAAATGATTTGGCTTCAGATACTTGCGATATAAGTGATATAGCTTCAAATGCAGACGAACCAAACGAGTTAGCTTCAAAACGCATGCGATACACATCATTTACCTTCAAATCGATGCGAAGTATAAGGCTTAGCTTCAAATCTATGCGAAACACATGATTTAGCTGCAAATCAATGCGATGAAGAAGGTTTAGCTTCAAATCCATGCGAAACAAATGATTTAGCTTCAAACACTTGGGATATAAGGGATAATGCTTCAAATGCAGTCGAAACAAACGAGTTAGCTTCAAATCCATGCAAACCACATGATTTAGCTTCAAATCTATGCGAAGTAGAAGGTTTAGCTTCAAATCCATGCGACACAAATGATTGAGCTTCAAACACTTGGGATATAGGTGATATAGCTTCAGCTGTATGCGAAGCAAACGAGTTAGTTTCAAGTCCATGCGAAACACATGATTCAGCTGCAAATCAATGCGATGGAGAAGGTTTAACTTCTAATCCATGGGATACAAATTATTTAGCTTCAAATACTTGCGATATAAGTGATATAGCTGCAAATGCAGACGAACCAAACGAATTAGCTTCAAAACGCATGCGCTTCACATCATTAAGCTTCAAATCGATGCGAAGTATAAGACTTAGCTTCAAATCAATGCGAAACACATGATTTAGCTTCAAATCAATGCGAAGTAGAGGTTTAGCTTCAAATCCATGCGACACAAATGATTGATCTTCAAACACTTGTGATATAGGTGATATAGCTTAAGCTGTATGCGAAGCAAACGAGTTAGTTTAAAGTCCATGCGAAACACATGATTCAGCTGCAAATCAATGCGACGAAGAAGGTTTAGCTTCAAATCCATGGGATACAAATTATTTAGCTTCAAATACTTGCGATATAAGTGATATAGCTGCAAATGCAGACGAACCAAACGATTTAGCTTCAAAACGCATGCGCTTCACATCATTAAGCTTCAAATCGATGCGAAGTATAAGACTTAGCTTCAAATCAATGCGAAACACATGATTTAGCTTCAAATGAATGCGATGTAGAAGGTTTAGCTTCAAATCCATGCGACTCAAATGATTGGGATTCAAACACTTGGGATATAGGTGATATAGCTTCAGCTGCATGCGAAACAAACGAGTTAGTTTCGAGTCCATGCGAAACACATGATTCAGCTGCAAATCAATGCGATGGAGAAGGTTTAACTTCTAATCCATGGGATACAAACTATTTAGCTTCAAA
Organism: Megalopta genalis; assembly: GCF_051020955.1. Lineage (NCBI taxonomy): Eukaryota > Metazoa > Arthropoda > Insecta > Hymenoptera > Halictidae > Megalopta > Megalopta genalis. Next base: position 327,704 of record NW_027476220.1, on the reverse strand, counting down.
TACTTGCGATATAAGTAATATAGCTGCAAATGCAGACGAACCAAATGATTTAGCTTCAAAACGCATGCACTTCACATCATTAAGCTTCAAATCGATGCGAAGTATATGGCTTAGCTTCAAATCCATGCGAAACACATGATTTAGCTGCAAATCAATGCGATGTAGAAGGTTTAGCTTCAAATCCAGGCGAAACAAATGATTTAGCTTCAAACACTTGGGATATAAGTGATATAGCTTCAAATGCAGTCGAAACAAACAAGTTAGTTTCACATCCATGAAAAACACATGATTAAGATTCAAATCAATGCTATGTAGAAGGTTTAGTTTCAAATCCATGCGACACAAATGATTTAGCTTCAGATACTTGCGATATGAGTGATATAGCATCAAGTGCAGATTAAACAAAGGAGTTTGCTTCATATCCAAGCGAAACACATGATTTAGCTTCAAATCTATGCGAAGTAGAGGTTTAGCTTCAAATCCATGCGACACAAATGATTGATCTTCAAACACTTGGGATATAGGTGATATAGCTTAAGCTGTATGCGAAGCAAACGAGTTAGTTTAAAGTCCATGCGAAACACATGATTCAGCTGCAAATCAATGCGACGAAGAAGGTTTAGCTTCAAATCCATGGGATACAAATTATTTAGCTTCAAATACTTGCGATATAAGTGATATAGCTGCAAATGCAGACGAACCAAACGATTTAGCTTCAAAACGCATGCGCTTCACATCATTAAGCTTCAAATCGATGCGAAGTATAAGACTTAGCTTCAAATCAATGCGAAACACATGATTTAGCTTCAAATGAATGCGATGTAGAAGGTTTAGCTTCAAATCCATGCGACTCAAATGATTGGGATTCAAACACTTGGGATATAGGTGATATAGCTTCAGCTGCATGCGAAACAAACGAGTTAGTTTCGAGTCCATGCGAAACACATGATTCAGCTGCAAATCAATGCGATGGAGAAGGTTTAACTTCTAATCCATGGGATACAAACTATTTAGCTTCAAATACTTGCGATATAAGTAATATAGCTGCAAATGCAGACGAACCAAATGATTTAGCTTCAAAACGCATGCACTTCACATCATTAAGCTTCAAATCGATGCGAAGTATATGGCTTAGCTTCAAATCCATGCGAAACACATGATTTAGCTGCAAATCAATGCGATGTAGAAGGTTTAGCTTCAAATCCAGGCGAAACAAATGATTTAGCTTCAAACACTTGGGATATAAGTGATATAGCTTCAAATGCAGTCGAAACAAACAAGTTAGTTTCACATCCATGAAAAACACATGATTAAGATTCAAATCAATGCTATGTAGAAGGTTTAGTTTCAAATCCATGCGACACAAATGATTTAGCTTCAGATACTTGCGATATGAGTGATATAGCATCAAGTGCAGATTATACAAAGGAGTTTGCTTCATATCCAAGCGAAACACATGATTTAGCTTCAAATCTATGCGAAGTAGAGGTTTAGCTTCAAATCCATGCGACACAAATGATTGATCTTCAAACACTTGGGATATAGGTGATATAGCTTAAGCTGTATGCGAAGCAAACGAGTTAGTTTAAAGTCCATGCGAAACACATGATTCAGCTGCAAATCAATGCGACGAAGAAGGTTTAGCTTCAAATCCATGGGATACAAATTATTTAGCTTCAAATACTTGCGATATAAGTGATATAGCTGCAAATGCAGACGAACCAAACGATTTAGCTTCAAAACGCATGCGCTTCACATCATTAAGCTTCAAATCGATGCGAAGTATAAGACTTAGCTTCAAATCAATGCGAAACACATGATTTAGCTTCAAATGAATGCGATGTAGAAGGTTTAGCTTCAAATCCATGCGACTCAAATGATTGGGATTCAAACACTTGGGATATAGGTGATATAGCTTCAGCTGCATGCGAAACAAACGAGTTAGTTTCGAGTCCATGCGAAACACATGATTCAGCTGCAAATCAATGCGATGGAGAAGGTTTAACTTCTAATCCATGGGATACATATTATTTAGCTTCAAATACTTGGGATATAAGTGATATAGCTTCGAATGCAGACGAACCAAACGAGTTAGCTTCAAAACTCAGGCGATACACATCATTTAGCTTCAAATCGATACGAAGTATAAGGCTTAGCTTCAGATACTTGCGATATGAGTGATATAGCATCAAATGCAGATTAAACAAACGAGTTTGCTTCATATCCAAGCGAAACACATGATTTAGCTTCAAATCTATGCGAAGTAGAAGGTTTAGCTTCAAATCCATGCGACACAAATGATTGAGCTTCAAACACTTGGGATATAGGTGATATAGCTTCAGCTGTATGCGAAGCAAACGAGTTAGTTTCAAGTCTATGCGAAACACATGATTCAGCTGCAAATCAATGCGATGGAGAAGGTTTAACTTCTAATCCATGGGATACAAATTATTTAGCTTCAAATACTTGCGATATAAGTAATATAGCTGCAAATGCAGACGAACCAAACGATTTAGCTTCAAAACGCATGCGCTTCACATCATTAAGCTTCAAATCGATGCGAAGTTTATGGCTTAGCTTCAAATCCATGCGAAACACATGATTTAGCTGCAAATCAATGCGATGTAGAAGGTTTAGCTTCAAATCCAGGCGAAACAATTGATTTAGCTTCAAACACTTGGGATATAAGTGATATAGCTTCAAATGCAGTCGAAACAAACAAGTTAGTTTCACATCCATGAAAAACACATGATTAAGATTCAAATCAATGCTATGTAGAAGGTTTAGTTTCAAATCCATGCGACACAAATGATTTAGCTTCAGATACTTGCGATATGAGTGATATAGCATCAAATGCAGATTAAACAAAGGAGTTTGCTTCATATCCAAGCGAAACACATGATTTAGCTTCAAATCTATGCGAAGTAGAGGTTTAGCTTCAAATCCATGCGACACAAATGATTGATCTTCAAACACTTGGGATATAGGTGATATAGCTTAAGCTGTATGCGAAGCAAACGAGTTAGTTTAAAGTCCATGCGAAACACATGATTCAGCTGCAAATCAATGCGACGAAGAAGGTTTAGCTTCAAATCCATGGGATACAAATTATTTAGCTTCAAATACTTGCGATATAAGTGATATAGCTGCAAATGCAGACGAACCAAACTATTTAGCTTCAAAACGCATGCGCTTCACATTATTAAGCTTCAAATCGATGCGAAGTATAAGACTTAGCTTCAAATCAATGCGAAACACATGATTTAGCTTCAAATCAATGCGAAGTAGAAGGTTTAGCTTCAAATCCATGCGACACAAATGATTGAGCTTCAAACACTTGGGATATAGGTGATATAGCTTCAGCTGTATGCGAAGCAAACGAGTTAGTTTCAAGTCCATGCGAATCACATGATTCAGCTGCAAATCAATGCGATGGAGAAGGATTAACTTCTAATCCATGGGATACAAATTATTTAGCTTCAAATACTTGCGATATAAGTGATATAGCTGCAAATGCAGACGAACCAAACGAATTAGCTTCAAAACGCATGCGCTTCACATCATTAAGCTTCAAATCGATGCGAAGTATAAGACTTAGCTTCAAATCAATGCGAAACACATGATTTAGCTTCAAATCAATGCGATGTAGAAGGTTTAGCTTCAAATCCATGCGACTCAAATGATTGAGCTTCAAACACTTGGGATATAGGTGATATAGCTTCAGCTGTATGCGAAGCAAACGAGTTAGTTTAAAGTCCATGCGAAACACATGATTCAGCTGCAAATCAATGCGATGGAGAAGGTTTAACTTCTAATCCATGGGATACAAATTATTTAGCTTCAAATACTTGCGATATAAGTAATATAGCTGCAAATGCAGACGAACCAAATGATTTAGCTTCAAAACGCATGCACTTCACATCATTAAGCTTCAAATCGATGCGAAGTATATGGCTTAGCTTCAAATCCATGCGAAACACATGATTTAGCTGCAAATCAATGCGATGTAGAAGGTTTAGCTTCAAATCCAGGCGAAACAAATGATTTAGCTTCAAACACTTGGGATATAAGTGATATAGCTTCAAATGCAGTCGAAACAAACAAGTTAGTTTCACATCCATGAAAAACACATGATTAAGATTCAAATCAATGCTATGTAGAAGGTTTAGTTTCAAATCCATGCGACACAAATGATTTAGCTTCAGATACTTGCGATATGAGTGATATAGCATCAAATGCAGATTAAACAAAGGAGTTTGCTTCATATCCAAGTGAAACACATGATTTAGCTTCAAATCTATGCGAAGTAGAGGTTTAGCTTCAAATCCATGCGACACAAATGATTGATCTTCAAACACTTGGGATATAGGTGATATAGCTTCAGCTGCATGCGAAACAAACGAGTTCGTTTCAAGTCCATGCGAAACACATGATTCAGCTGCAAATCAATGCGATGGAGAAGGTTTAACTTCTAATCCATGCGATACAAATTATTTAGCATCAAAAACTTGCGATATAAGTGATATAGCTCCAAATGCAGACGAACCAAACGAGTTAGCTTCAAAACGCAAGCGATACACATCATTTAGCTTCAAATCGATGCGAAGTATAAGGTTTAGCTTCAAATCTATACGAAACACATGATTTAGCTGCAAATCAATGCGATGTAGAAGGTTTAGCTTCGAATCCATGCGAAACAAATGATTTAGCTTCAAACACTTGGGCTATAAGTGATAATGCTTCAAATGCAGTCGAAACAAACGAGTTAGCTTCAAATCCATGCAAAACACTTGATTTAGCTTCAAATCTATGCGAAGTAGAAGGTTTAGCTTCAAATCCAGGCGACACAAATGATTTAGCTTCAGATACTTGCGGTATAAGTGATATAGCTTCAAATGCAGGTGAAACAAACGAGTTAGCTTCAAAACGCAGGCGATACACATCATTTAGCTTCAAATCGATACGAAGTATAAGGCTTAGCTTCAAATCTATGCGAAACACATGATTTAGCTGCAAATCAATGCGATGTAGAAGGTTTAGCTTCAAATCCATGCGACGCAAATGATTGAGCTTCAAACACTTGGGATATAGGTGATATAGCTTCAGCTGCATGCGAAACAAACGAGTTCGTTTCAAGTCCATGCGAAACACATGATTCAGCTGCAAATCAATGCGATGGAGAAGGTTTAACTTCTAATCCATGCGATACAAATTATTTAGCATCAAAAACTTGCGATATAAGTGATATAGTTCCAAATGCAGACGAACCAAACGAGTTAGCTTCAAAACGCAAGCGATACACATCATTTAGCTTCAAATCGATGCGAAGTATAAGGCTTAGCTTCAAATCTATACGAAACAAATGATTTAGCTGCAAATCAATGCGATGTAGAAGGTTTAGCTTCGAATCCATGCGAAACAAATGATTTAGCTTCAAACACTTGGGATATAAGTGATATAGATTCAAATGGAGTCGAAACAATCGAGTTAGCTTCAAATCCATGCAAAACACATGATTAAGCTTCAAATCAATGCTATGTAGTAGGTTTAGTTTCAAATCCATGCGACAGTAATGATTTAGCTTCAGACACTTGCGATATGAGTGGTATAGCTTCAAATGCAGACTAAACAAACGAGCTTGCTTCATATCCAAGCGAAAAACATGATTTAGCTTCAAATCAATGCGATGTAGAAGACTTAGCTTCAAATCCAGGCGACACAAATGATTTAGCTTCAGATACTTGCGTTATAAGTGATATAGCTTCAAATGGAGGCGAAACAAACGAGTTAGTTTCAAATCCATGCGAAAAACATGATTTAGCTTCAAATCAATGCGATGTAGAAGGCTTAGCTTCAAATCCAGGCGACACAAATGATTTAGCTTCAGATACTTGCGGTATAAGTGATATAGCTTCAAATGCAGGTGAAACAAACGAGTTAGCTTCAAAACGCAGGCGATACACATCATTTAGCTTCAAATCGATACGAAGTATAAGGCTTAGCTTCAAATCTATGCGAAACGCATGATTTAGCTGCAAATCAATGCGATGTAGAAGGTTTAGCTTCAAATCCATGCGACGCAAATGATTGAGCTTCAAACACTTGGGATATAGGTGATATAGCTTCAGCTGCATGCGAAACAAACGAGTTCGTTTCAAGTCCATGCGAAACACATGATTCGGCTGCAAATAAATGCGATGGAGAAGGTTTAGCTTCAAATACATGGGATACAAATTATTTAGCTTCAAATACTTGCGATATAAGTGATATAGATTCAAATGCAGACGAACCAAACGAGTTAGCTTCAAAACGCAAGCGATACACATCATTTAGCTTCAAATCGATTCGAAGTATAAGGCTTAGCTTCAAATCTATGCGAAACACATGATTTAGCTGCAAATCAATGCGATGTAGAAGGTTTAGCTTCGAATCCATGCGAAACAAATGATTTATCTTCAAACACTTGGGATATAAGTGATATAGCTTCAAATGCAGTCGAAACAAACGAGTTAGCTTCAAATCCATGCAAAACACATAATTAAGCTTCAAATCAATGCTATGTAGAAGGTTTTTGTTTCAAATCCATGCGACACAAATGATTTAGCTTCAGATACTTGCGATATGAGCGATATAGCTTCAAATGCAGATTAAACAAACGAGTTAGCTTCAAATACAAGCGAAACACATGATTTAGCTTCAAATCAATACGATGTAGAAGGTTTAGCTTCAAATCCATGCGACAGAAATGATTGAGATTCAAACAGTTGGGATATAGGTGATATAGCTTCAGCTGCATGCGCAACAAACGAATTAGCTACAAATCCATGCGAAACACATGATTAAGATTCAAATCTATGCGATGTAGAAGGTGTAGCTCCAAATACATGCGACACAACTGATTTAGCTTCAAATACTTGTGAATGTTAGTGATATAGTTTCAAATGGAGGAGAAACAAACGAGTTAGTTTCAAATCCATGCGAAACATATGATTTAGCTTCAAATCATTGCGATGTAGTAGGTTTAGATTCAAATCAATGCGATGTAGAAGGTTTAGTTTCAAATCCATGCGAAACAAAAGATTGAGCTTCGAACACTTGGGATATAGGTGATATAGCTTCATATGCAGACGAAACAAACGACTTTTCTTCATATCCAAGCGAAACACATGATTTAACTTCAAATCAATGCGATGTAGAAGGTTTAGCTTCAAATCCATGCGATACACAAGATTTAGAATCAAATCAATGCAATGTAGAAGGTGTAGCTACAAATCAATGCGATGTAGAAGGTTTAACTTCAAATCAATGCGACACAAATGATTTATTTCCAAATACTTGCGATACAAGTGATATAGCTTCAAATGCAGGCGAAACAAGTTACCTTCAATTCCATGCGATACACATGATTTAGCTTCAAATCAATGCGAAGTAGATGGCTTAGCTTCAAATCCATGCGGGACAAATGATTGAGCTTCAAATACATGTGAATGTTAGTGGTATAGCTTCAAATGGAGGCGAAACAAACGAGTTAGTTTCAAATCCATGCGAAAAACATGATTTAGCTTCAAATCAATGCGATGTAGAAGGCTTAGCTTCAAATCCAGGCGACACAAATGATTTAGCTTCAGATACTTGCGATATAAGTGATATAGCTTCAAATGCAGGGGATACAAACGAGTTAACTACAAGATCCATGTGATACACATGATTTAGGTTCAAATCAATTTGAAGTAGAAGGCTTAGGTTCAAATCCTTGCGAAACAAATGATTTAGGTTCAGATACTTGCGATATAAGTGATATAGCTTCAAATGCAGGAGAAATTAACAAGGTAGCTTCAAATCCATGCGAAACACATGACTTGACTCTAAATCAATGCGATGTAGAAGGTTTAGCTTCAAATCCATGCGAAACAAATGATATAGCATCAGATACTTGCGATATAACTGAAATAGCTTCAAATGCAGACGAAACAAACGAGTTAGCTTCAAAATCCATGCGAAACACATGACCTAGCTGCAAATGAATGCGATGTAGAAGGTTTAACTTCAAGTCCATGCGAAAAACAAAATTTTGTTCAAATCAATGCAATGTAGAAGGTTTAGCTTCAAATCAATGCGAAGTAGAAGGTTTAGCTTCAAATCCATGCGATGTAGAAGATTTGGCTTCAAATCCAGGCGACACAAATGGTTTAGCTTCAGATACTTGCGATATAAGTGATATAGCTTCAAATGCAGGGGAAACAAACGAGTTAGCTTCAAATCCATGCGAAAACCAGGATTTGGCTTCAAATCAATGCGATGTAGAAGGATTAGCTTCAAATCCGTGCGAAACAAATGATTTAGCTTCAGATACTTGCGATATTAGTGATGTAGCATCAAATGCAGGCGAAACAAACGAGTTAGCTTCAAATCCAAGCGAATATCACGATTAAACTTGAAATCAATGCGATGTAGAAGGTTTAGCTTCAAATCCATGCGAAACAAATGATTTAGCTTCAGATACTTGCGATATAAGCGATATAGCTTCAAATGCAGGAGAAACAAACGAGTTATCTCCAAAATCCATGCGATACACATGATTTAGCTTCAATTCAATGCGATGTAGAAGGTTTAGTTTCAAATCCAAGCGAAACACATGATATAGTTTCAAATCAATGCGATGTAGAAGGCTTAGCTTCAAATCCATGCGAAACAAATGATTTAGGGTCAGATATTTGCGATATAAGTAATTTAGCTTAAAATGCAGGAGAAACAAACGAGTTAGCTCCAAATCCATGCGAAACAAATGATTTAGCATCAAATCAATGCGAAGTGGAAGGCTTAGCTTCAAATCCAGGCGACACAAACGATTTAGCTTCAGATACTTGCGGTATAAGTGATATAGCTTCAAATAGAGGCGAAACAAACGAGTTAGTTTCAAATCCATGCGAAACATATGATTTTGCTGCAAATCAATGGGATGTAGAAGTTTTAGCTTCAAATCCATGCGAAACAGAAGATTGAGCTTCGAACACTTGGGATATAGGTGATATAGCTTCATATGCAGACGAAACAAACGACTTTTCTTCATATCCAAGCGAAACACATGATTTAGCTTCAAATCAATGCGATGTAGAAGGTTTAGCTTCAAATCGATGCGATACACAAGATTTAGAATCAAATCAATGCAATGTAGAAGGTTTAGCTACAAATCAATGCGATGTAGAAGGTTTAACTTCAAATCAATGCGACACAAATGAATTATCTCCAAATACTTGCGATACAAGTGATATAGCTTCAAATGCAGGCGAAACAAGTTACCTTCAATTCCATGCGATACACATGATTTAGCTTCAAATCAATGCGAAGTAGAAGGCTTAGCTTCAAATCCATGCGGGACAAATGATTGAGCTTCAAATACTTGTGAATGTTAGTGGTATAGCTTCAAATGGAGGCGAAACAAACGTGTTAGTTTCAAATCCATGCGAAAAATATGATTTAGCTTCAAATCAATGCGATGTAGAAGGCTTAGCTTCAAATCCAGGCGACACAAATGATTTAGCTTCAGATACTTGCGATATAAGTGATATAGCTTTAAATGCAGGGGATACAAACGAGTTAACTACAAGATCCATGCGATACACATAATTTAGGTTCAAATCAATTTGAAGTAGAAGGCTTAGGTTCAAATCCTTGCGAAACAAATGATTTAGGTTCAGATACTTGCGATATAAGTGATATAGCTTCAAATGCAGGAGAAATAAACAAGGTAGCTTCAAATCCATACGAAACACATGACTTGACTCTAAATCAATGCGATGTAGAAGGTTTAGCTTCAAATCCATGCGAAACAAATGATATAGCATCAGATACTTGCGATATAACTGAAATAGCTTCAAATGCAGACGAAACAAACGAGTTAGCTTCAAAATCCATGCGAAACACATGACCTAGCTGCAAATGAATGCGATGTAGAAGGTTTAACTTCAAGTCCATGCGAAAAACAAAATTTTGTTCAAATCAATGCAATGTAGAAGGTTTAGCTTCAAATCAATGCGAAGTAGAAGGTTTAGCTTCAAATCCATGCGATGTAGAAGATTTTGCTTCAAATCCAGGCGACACAAATGGTTTAGCTTCAGATACTTGCGATATAAGTGATATAGCTTCAAATGCAGGGGAAACAAACGAGTTAGCTTCAAATCCAAGCGAATATCACGATTAAACTTGAAATCAATGCGATGTAGAAGGTTTAGCTTCAAATCCATGTGAAACAAATGATTTAGCTTCAGATACTTGCGATATAAGCGATATAGCTTCAAATGCAGACTAAACAATCGAGTTAGCTTCTAATACAAGCGAAACACATGATATAGCTTCAAATCAATGCGTTGTAGAAGGTTTAGCTTCAAATCCAGGCGAAACAAATGATTTAGCTTCAAACTCTTGGGATATAAGTGATATACCTTCAAATGCAGTCGAAACAAACGAGTTAGCTTCAAATCAATGCAAAGCACATGATTAAGCTCAAATCAATGCTATGTAGAAGGTTTAGATTCAAATCCATGCTACAAAAATGATTTAGGTTCAGATACTTGCGATATAAGTGATATAGCTTCAAATGCAGGCGAAATGAACGAGTTAGCATCAAATCCATGCAAAACACATGATTTTGCTTCAAATCAATGTGAAGTAGAAGGCTTAGCCTCAAATCCATGAGAAATAAATGGGATATCTTCAAATAATTGCGATGTAAATAAAATATCTTCAAGTGAAGGCGAAACAAACGAGGTAGCTTTAAATCAATGCGATGTAGAAGGTTTAGCATCAAATCCATGCGACACAAATGATTTAGCTTCAGATACTTACGATATAAGTGATATAGCTTCAAATGCAGTAGAAACAAACGAGTTAGCTTCAAAATCCATGCGATACACATGATTTAGCTGGAAATCAATGCGATGTTGAAGGTTTAGCTTCAAATCAATGCGAAACAAATGATTCAGTTTCAGATACTTGCGATATAAGTGATATAGCTTCATATGCAGACGAAACAAACGTTGTAGGTTCAACTCCATACGAAACATTTTATTTAGCTTCAAATCAATGCGATGTAGAAGGTTTAGCTTCAAACCAATGCGATGTGGAAGGTTTAGCTTCAAACCACTGCGATGTGGAGAGTTCAGCTTCAAATCCGTGCGACACAAATTACTTGCATCAGATACTTGCGAAATAAGTGATATAGCTTCAAATGCAGGAGAAACAAACGAGTTAGCTTCAAATCCAAGCAAAACACGTGATTCAGCTTCAAATCAATGCGATGTAGAAGGTTTAGCTTCAGATCCATGCGACACAAATGATTTAGCTTCAGATAATTGCGATATAAGTGATATAGCTTCAAATGCAGCAGAAACAAACGAGTTAGCTTCAAAATCGAAGCAAAACACATGATTTAGCTTCAAATCAATTCGATGTAGAAGGTTTATCTTCAAATCCAAGCGAAACACATGATTTAGCTTCAAATCAATGCGATGTATAATGTTTAGCTACAAATCCATGCGAAACAAATGATTTAGCATCAAACGCTTGAGATATGAGTGATATAGCTTCAAATGCAGACGAATCAAACGAGTTAGCTTCAAAATCCATGCGATACACAACATTTAGCACTAAATCCATGCGAAATAGAAGGCTTAGCTTCAAATCCATGCGAAACACATGATTTTGCTTCAAATCAATGCGAAGAAGAAGGCTTAGCCTCAAATCCATGAGAAATAAATGGGATATCTTCAAATACTTGCGATATAAATAAAATATCTTCAAGTGAAGGCGAAACAAACGAGGTAGCTTTCAATCAATGTTATGTTGAAGGTTTAGCTTCAAATCAATGCGAAACAAATGATTCAGCTTCAGATACTTACGATATAAGTGATATAGCTTCAAATGCAGACGGAACGAACGTTGTAGCTTCAACCCCTTTCGAAACATATTATTTACCTCCAAATCAATGCGATGTAGAAGGATTAGCTTCAAACCAATGCGATGTAGAAGGTTTATCTTCAAACCAATGCGATGTGAAAGGTTTATTTTCAAATCCGTGCGACACAAATTACTTGCATCAGATACTTGCGAAATAAGTGATATAGCTTCAAATGCAGGAGAAACAAACGAGTTAGCTACAAATCCAAGCAAAACACATGATTCAGCTTCAAATCAATGCGATGTAGAAGGTTTAGCTTCAGATCCATGCGACACAAATGATTTAGCTTCAGATAATTGCGATATAAGTGATATAGATTCAAATGCAGGAGAAACAAACCAGTTAGCTTCAAAATCCATATGGTACACATGATTTAGATTGAAATCAATGCGATGTTGAAGTTTTAGCTTCAAATCCATGCGGCACAAATGATTTAGCTTCAGATACTTGCGATATAAGTGATATAGCTTCAAATGAAGATTAAACAAACGAGTTAGCTTTATATCCAAGCGAAACGCATGATTTAGCTTCAAATCAATGCGATGTAGAAGGTTTAGCTACAAATCCATGCGACACAAATGATTGAGCTTCAAACACTTGGGATATAGATGATATAGCTTCAGCTGCATGCGAAACAAACGAGTTAGCTTCAAGTCCTTGCGAAACAAATGATTCAGCATCAGATACTTGCGATATAAGTGATATAGCTTCAAATGCAGGGGAATCAAACGAGTTAGCTTGGAATCCATGCAAAACACATGATTAAGCTTCAAATAAACGCTTTGTAGAAGGATTAGCTTCAAATCCATGCGAAACAAATGATTTATGTTCAGATACTTGCGATATAAGTGATGTAGCAGCAAATGCGACTAAACAAACGAGTTAGCTTCATATCCAAGCAAAACACATGATTTAGATTCAAATCAATGCGATGTAGAAGGTTTGGCTTCAAATCCATGCGACACAAATGATTGAGCTTCAAACACTTGGGATATAGATGATATAGCTTCAGCTGCATGCGAAACAAACGAGTTAGCTTCAAGTCCTTGCGAAACAAATGATTCAGCATCAGATACTTCCGATATTAGTGATATAGCTTCAAATGCAGGGGAATCAAACGAGTTAGCTTGAAATCCATGCAAAACACATGATTAAGCTTCAAATAAATGCTTTGTAGAAGGATTAGCTTCAAATCCATGCGAAACAAATGATTTATGTTCAGATACTTGCGATATAAGTGATGTAGCAGCAAATGCGACTAAACAAACGAGTTAGCTTCATATCCAAGCAAAACACATGATTTAGATTCAAATCAATGCGATGTAGAAGGTTTAGCTTCAAATCCATGCGACACAAATGATTGAGCTTCAATTACTTGGGCTATAAGTGATATAGCTTCAAATGCAGTCGAAACAAACGAGTTAGCTCCATATCCAAGCGAAACACATGATTTAGATTCAAATCAATGCGATGTAGAAGGTTTAGCTTCAAATCCATGCGACACAAATGATTGAGCTTCAAACACTTGGGATATAAGTGATATAGCTTCAGCTGCATGCGAAACAAACGAGTTAGCTTCAAGTCCATGCGAAACACATGATTCAGCTGCAAATCAAAGCGATGGAGAAGGTTTAGCTTCAAATCCATGGGATACAAATTATTTAGCTACAAATACTTGCGATATAAGTGATATAGCTTCAAATGCAGACCAACCAAACGAGTTAGCATCAAAATGCATGCGATACACATCATTTAGCTTCAAATCGATGCGAAGTATAAGGCTTAGCTTCAAATCTATGCGAAACCTTTGATTTGGCATCAAACACTTGGGATATGAGTGATATAGCTTCAAATGCAGACTAAACAAACGAGTTAGCTTCAAATGCAGACTAAACAAACGAGTTAGCTTCAAATTCAAGCGAAACACATGATTTAGCTTCCAATCAATGCGCTGTAGAAGGTTTAGCATCAAATCCATGGGAAACAAATGAGTTAGCATCAAACACATGGGATATAAATGATATAGCTTCAAAGGCAGACGAAACAAACGATTTAGCTTCAAAATCCGTGCGATTCACATGTTTTAGCTTCATATCAATGCGCTGTAGAAGGTTTAGCTTCAAATCCATGCGAAACAAATGATTTAGCTTCAAACACTTGGGATGTATGTGATATAGCTTCAAGTGCATGCGAAACAAACGAGTTAGCTTCAAAATCGAAGCAAAACACATGATTTAGTTTCAAATCAATTCGATGTAGAAGGTTTATCTTCAAATCCAAGCGAAACACATGATTTAGCTTCAAATCAATGCGATGTAGAAGGTTTAGCTACAAATCCATGCGAAACAAATGATTTAGCTTCAAACACTTGGGATTTAGGTGATATAGCTTCAAGTGCATGCGAAACAAACGAGTTAGCTTCAAATCCATGCGGGACACACGATTTAGCTTCAAATCAATGCGATGTAGATGGTTTAGCTTCAAATCCATGCTACACAAATGATTTAGCATCAGATAAATGCGATACAAGTGATATAGCTTCAAATGCAGGAGAAACAAGCGAGTTAGCTTCGAAATCCATGCGATACACATGATTTAGCTGGAAATCAATGCGATGTTGAAGGTTTAGCTTCAAATCAATGCGAAACAAATGATTCAGTTTCAGATACTTGCGATATAAGTGATATAGCTTCAAATGAAGACGAAACAAACGTTGTAGGTTCAACTCCATACGAAACATTTTATTTAGCTTCAAATCAATGCGATGTAGAAGGTTTAGCTTCAAACCAATGCGATGTGGAAGGTTTAGCTTCAAACCAATGCGATGTGGAGAGTTCAGCTTCAAATCCGTGCGACACAAATTACTTGCATCAGATACTTGCGAAATAAGTGATATAGCTTCAAATGCAGGAGAAACAAACGAGTTAGGTTCAAATCCAAGCAAAACACATGATTCACCTTCAAATCAATGCGATGTAGAAGGTTTAGCTTCAGATCCATGCGACACAAATGATTTAGCTTGAGATAATTGCGATATAAGTGATATAGCTTCAAATGCAGCAGAAACAAACGAGTTAGCTTCAAAATCCATGCAAAACACATGATTTAGCTTCAAATCAATTCGATGTAGAAGGTTTATCTTCAAATCCAAGCGAAACACATGATTTAGCTTCAAATCAATGCGATGTAGAAGGTTTAGCTACAAATCCATGCGAAACAAATGATTTAGCATCAAACACTTGAGATATGAGTGATATAGCTTCAAATGCAGACGAATCGAACGAGTTAGCTTCAAAATCCATGCGATACACAACATTTAGCCCTAAATCCATGCGAAATAGAAGGCTTAGCTTCAAATCCATGCGAAACACATGATTTTGCTTCAAATCAATGCGAAGTAGAAGGCTTAGCCTCAAATCCATGAGAAATAAATGGGATATCTTCAAATAGTTGCGATATAAATAAAATATCTTCAAGTGAAGGCGAAACAAACGAGGGTGCTTTAAATCAATGCGATGTAGAAGGTTTAGCTTCAAATCCATGCGAAACATATGTTTTAGCTTCAGATACTTGCGATATAAGTGTTATAGCATCAAATGCAGGCGAAATGAACGAGTTACCATCAAATCCATGCAAAACACATGATTTTGCTTCAAATCAATGCGAAGAAGAAGGCTTAGCCTCAAATCCATGAGAAATAAATGGGATATCTTCAAATACTTGCGATATAAATAAAATATCTTCAAGTGAAGGCGAAACAAACGAGGTAGCTTTAAATCAATGCTATGTTGAAGGTTTAGCTTCAAATCAATGCGAAACATATGATTCAGCTTCAGATACTTGCGATATAAGTGATATAGCTTCAAATGCAGACGGAACGAACGTTGTAGCTTCAACTCCATACGAAATATGTTTCGTTAATAATAATATGTTATTTACCTCCAAATCAATGCGATGTAGAAGGTTTAGCTTCAAACCAATGCGTTGTAGAAGGTTTATCTTCAAACCAATGCGATGTGAAAGGTTTATATTCAAATCCGTGCGACACAAATTACTTGCATCAGATACTTGCGAAATAAGTGATATAGCTTCAAATGCTGGAGAAACAAACGAGTTAGCTACAAAATCCATGTGAAACACATGATTTAGCTGCAAATAAATGCGATGTAGAAGACTTAGCTTCAATTCAATGCCAAACAAATGGTTTATATTCAAATACTTGTGATATTCATGATTTAGCTTCAATTGCATGCGGAACAAACG
Source organism: Megalopta genalis (assembly GCF_051020955.1). NCBI lineage: Eukaryota > Metazoa > Arthropoda > Insecta > Hymenoptera > Halictidae > Megalopta > Megalopta genalis. The sequence goes on along the minus strand of NW_027476220.1, from coordinate 311,485 downwards.
AGTTAGCTCCAAATCCAAGCGAAACACATGATTTAGCTTCAAATCAATGCGATGTAGAAGGTTTAGCTGCAAATCCATGCGAAACAAATGATTTAGCTTCAAACACTTGTGATATAAGTGATATAGCTGCAAATGCAGACGAATCAAAAGGGATAGCTTCAAAATCCATGCGATACATATCACTTAGCTTCAAATCGATACGATGTAGAAGGTTTAGCTTCAAATCCATGCGAAACAAATGATTTAGCTTCAAACACTTGCGATATAAGTGATATAGCTTCAAATGCAGGAAAAACAAACGAGTTAGCTTTAAAATCCATGTGATACACATGATTTAGCTTCAAATCAATGCGATGTAGAAGGTTTAGCTTCAAATCCATGCAAACAAATGATTTAGCTTCAAACACTTGTGATATAAGTGATATAGCTGCAAATGCAGACGAATCAAACGGGATAGCTTCAAAATCCATGCGATACATATCATTTAGCTTCAAATCGATACGATGTAGAAGTTTTAGCTTCAAATCCATGCGAAACAAACGATGTAGCTTCAAACCCTTGCGATATAAGTGATATAGCTTCAAATGCAGGAGAAACAAACGAGTTAGCTTCAAATTCAAGCGAAACACATGATTTAGCTTCAAATCAATGCTATGTAGAAGGTTTAGCTACAAATCCATGCGACACAAATGATAGAGCTTCAAACACTTGTGATATAAGTGATATTGCTTTAAAGGCAGTCGATACAAACGAGTTACCTTCAAATCCATGCAAATCATATGATTTAGCTTCAAATCAATGCGATGTAGATGGTTTAGCTTCAAATCCATGCGAAACAAATGATTTAGCTTCGGATAATTGCGATATAAGTGATATAGCATCAAATGCAGGCGAAACGAAAGAGTTAGCATCAAATCCATGCAAATCACATGATTTAGCTTCAAATCAATGCGATGTAGAAAGTTTAGCTTCAAATCCAAGCGAAACACACGATTTAACTTCAAATCAATGCGATGTAGATGGTTTAGCGTCAAAACCATGCGATGTAGAATGTTTAGCTTCTAATCCATACGAAATAAATGAGTTAGATTCAAATCAATACCATGTAGAAGGTTTAGCTTCAAATCCATGCGAAACAAATGATTTAGCATCAGATACTTGCGATATAAGTGATATAGCATCAAATGCAGGCGAAACGAACGAGTTAGCATCAAATACATGCAAAACACATGATTTAGCTTCAAATCAATGCGATGTTGAAGGTGTAGCTTCAAATCCAAGCGAAACACATGATTTAGCATCAGATACTTGCGATATAACTGATATAGCTTCAAATGCAGGGGAAACAAACGAGTTAGCATCAAATCCATGCAAAAAACATGATTTAGCTTCAAATCAATTCGATGTAGAAGGTTTAGCTTCAAATCCAAGCGAAACACATGATTTAGCTTCAAATGAATGCGATGTAGAAGGTACAGCTACAAATCCATGCGAAACAAATGATTTATCATCAAACACTTGAGATATAAGTGATATAGCTTCAAATGCAGACGAATCAAACGAATTAGCTTCAAAATCCATGTGATACACATGATTTAGCTGGAAATCAATGCGATGTTGAAGGTTTAGCTTCAAATCAATGCGAAACAAATGATTCAGCTTCAAACGCTTGCGATATAAGTGATATAGCATCAAATGCAGGCGAAACGAACGAGTTAGCTTCAAATCCATGCGAAACACATGATTTAGCTTCAAATCAATGCGATGTAGAAGGTTTAGCTTCAAATCAATGCGATGTAGAAGGTATAGCTTCAAATCCATGCGAAACACATGATCTAACTTCAAATCAATGCGATGTAGATGGTTTAGCGTCAAATCCATGCGAAACAAATGATTTAGCATCAAATACTTGGGATATAAGTGATATAGCATCAAATGCAGACGAAACGAACGTTAGCTTCAAATCCATGCGAAACACACGATTTAGCTGCAAATCAATGCGATGTAGAATGTTTAGCTTCTAATCCATACGAAATAAATGAGTTAGATTCAAATCAATACCATGTAGAAGGTTTAGCTTCAAATCCATGCCAAACAAATGATTTAGCATCAGATACTTGCGATATAAGTGATATAGCATCAAATGCAGGCGAAACAAACGAGTTAGCTTCAAATCCATGCAAAACACATAATTAAGCTTCAAATCAATGCTATGTAGAAGGTTTTTGTTTCAAATCCATGCGACACAAATGATTTAGCTTCAGATACTTGCGATATGAGCGATATAGCTTCAAATGCAGATTAAACAAACGAGTTAGCTTCAAATACAAGCGAAACACATGATTTAGCTTCAAATCAATACGATGTAGAAGGTTTAGCTTCAAATCCAAGCGAAACACATGATTTAGCTTCAAATGAATGCGATGTAGAAGGTACAGCTACAAATCCATGCGAAACAAATGATTTATCATCAAACACTTGAGATATAAGTGATATAGCTTCAAATGCAGACGAATCAAACGAATTAGCTTCAAAATCCATGTGATACACATGATTTAGCTGGAAATCAATGCGATGTTGAAGGTTTAGCTTCAAATCAATGCGAAACAAATGACTCAGCTTCAAACGCTTGCGATATAAGTGATATAGCATCAAATGCAGGCGAAACGAACGAGTTAGCTTCAAATCCATGCGAAACACATGATTTAGCTTCAAATCAAAACGATGTAGAAGGTATAGCTTCAAAATCCATGCGATACATATCATTTAGCTTCAAATCGATACGATGTAGAAGGTTTAGCTTCAAATCCATGCGAAACACATGATTTAGCTGCAAATCAATGCGATGTAGAAGGTTTAGCTTCAAATCCATGCTAAACAAATCATTTAGCATCAGATACTTGCGATATAACTGATATAGCTTAAATTGCAGGGGAAACAAACGAGTTAGCATCAAATCCATGCAAAACACATGATTTAGCTTCAAATCAATTCGATGTAGAAGGTTTAGCTTCAAATCCAAGCGAAACACATGATTTAGCTTCAAATCAATGCGATGTAGAAGGTATAGCTACAAATCCATGCGAAACAAATGATTTAGCTGCAAATCAATGCTATGTAGATGATTTAGTTTCAAATCCATGCGAAACATATGATTTAGGTTCAGATACTTGCGACATAAGTGATATAGCATCAAATGCAGGCGAAACGAACGAGTTAGCATCAAATCCATGCAAAACACATGATTTTGCTTCAAATCAATGCGAAGTAGAAGGCTTAGCTTCAAATCCATGAGAAATAAATGGGATATCTTCAAATACTTGCGATATAAATAAAATATCTTCAAGTGAAGGCGAAACAAACGAGGTAGCTTTAAATCAATGCGATGTAGAAGGTTTAGCTTCAAATCCATGCGAAACAAATGATTTAGCATCAGATACTTTCGATATAACTGATATAGCTTCAAATGCAGGGGAAACAAACGAGTTAGTATGAAATCCATGTAAACACATGATTTAGCTTCAAATCAATGCGATGTAGAAGGTTTAGCTTCAATTCCATGCGAAACAAATGATTTAGCTTCAAACACTTGTGATATAAGTGATATAGCTGGTAATGCAGGCGAATCAAACGGGATAGCTTCAAAATCCATGCGATACATATCATTTAGCTTCAAATCGATACGATGTAGAAGGTTTAGCTTCAAATCCATGCGAAACAAACGATGTAGCTTCAAACACTTGCGATATAAGTGATATAGCATCAAATGCAGGCGAAACGAAAGAGTTAGCGTCAAATCCATGCGAAACACATGATTTAGCTGCAAATCAATGAGATGTAGAAGGTTTAGCTTCAAATCCATGCGATGTAGAATGTTTAGCTTCTAATCCATGCGAAACAAACGAGGTAGCTTTAAATCAATGCGATGTAGAAGGTTTAGCTTCAAATCCGTGTGACACAAATTACTTGCATCAGATACTTGCGATATAAGTGAAATAGCTTCAAATGCAGGAGAAACAATCGAGTTAGCTTCAAAATCCATGCGATACACATGATTTAGCTGGAAATCAATGCGATGTTGATGGTTTAGCTTCAAATCAATGCGAAACAAATGATTCAACTTCAGATACTTGCGATATAAGTGATATAGCTTCAAATGTGAGACGAAACGAACGTTGTAGCTTCAACTCCATACGAAACATATTATTTAGCTCCAAATCAATGCGATGTAGAAAGTTTAGCTTCAAACCAATGCGATGTGGAAGGTTTAGCTTCAAACAAATGCGATGTAGAAGGTTTAGCTTCAGATCCATGGGACACAAATGATTTAGCTTCAGATAATTGACACATTTGATATAGATTCAAATGCAGGAGAAACAAACGACTTAACTTCAAAATCCATATGATACACATGATTTAGATTGAAATCAATGCGATGTTGAAGCTTTAGCTTCAAATCCATGCGAAAAGTATGATTTAGGTTCAGATACTTGCGATATAAGTGACATACCTTCGAATTCATACAAAACAAACGACTTAGCTTCAAATCAAAACGATGTATAAGGTTTAGCTTCAAATCCATGCGATGTAGAATGTTTAGCTTCTAATCCATGCGAAACAAATGAGATAGCTTCAAATCAATACGATGTAGAAGGTTTAGCTTCAATTCCATGCGAAACAAATGATTTAGCTTCAGATACTTGCGATATAAGTGTTATAGCATCAAATGCAGGCGAAATGAACGAGTTTGCAACAAATGCATGCAAAACGCATGATTTTGCTTCAAATCAATTCGAAGTAGAAGGCTTAGCTACAAATCCATGAGAAATAAATGGGATATCTTCAAATACTTGCGATATAAATAAAATATCTTCAAGTGAAGGCGAAACAAACGAGGTAGCTTTAAATCAATACGATGTAGAAGGTTTAGCTTCAAATCCATGCGACACAAATGATTTAGCTTCAGATACTTGCGATATAAGTGATATAGCTTCAAATGCAGGGGAAACAAACGAGTTAGCTTCAAAATCCATGCGATACACAACATTTAGCCCTAAATCCATGCGAAATAGAAGGCTTAGCTTCAAATCCATGCGAAACACATGATTTTGCTTCAAATCAATGCGAAGTAGAAGGCTTAGCCTCAAATCCATGAGAAATAAATGGGATATCTTCAAATAGTTGCGATATAAATAAAATATCTTCAAGTGAAGGCGAAACAAACGAGGGTGCTTTAAATCAATGCGATGTAGAAGGTTTAGCTTCAAATCATGCGAAACATATGTTTTAGCTTCAGATACTTGCGATATAAGTGTTATAGCATCAAATGCAGGCGAAATGAACGAGTTAGCATCAAATCCATGCAAAACACATGATTTTGCTTCAAATCAATGCGAAGAAGAAGGCTTAGCCTCAAATCCATGAGAAATAAATGGGATATCTTCAAATACTTGCGATATAAATAAAATATCTTCAAGTGAAGGCGAAACAAACGAGGTAGCTTTAAATCAATGCTATGTTGAAGGTTTAGCTTCAAATCAATGCGAAACATATGATTCAGCTTCAGATACTTGCGATATAAGTGATATAGCTTCAAATGCAGACGGAACGAACGTTGTAGCTTCAACTCCATACGAAATATGTTTCGTTAATAATAATATAAGGTTTAGCTTCAAACCAATGCGTTGTAGAAGGTTTATCTTCAAACCAATGCGATGTGAAAGGTTTATCTTCAAATCCGTGCGACACAAATTACTTGCATCAGATACTTGCGAAATAAGTGATATAGCTTCAAATGCTGGAGAAACAAACGAGTTAGCTACAAAATCCATGTGAAACACATGATTTAGCTGCAAAATAAATGCGATGTAGAAGACTTAGCTTCAATTCAATGCCAAACAAATGGTTTATATTCAAATACTTGTGATATTCATGATTTAGCTTCAATTGCATGCGGAACAAACGAGTTAGCTCCAAATCCAAGCGAAACACATGATTTAGCTTCAAATCAATGCGATGTAGAAGGTTTAGCTGCAAATCCATGCGAAACAAATGATTTAGCTTCAAACACTTGTGATATAAGTGATATAGCTGCAAATGCAGACGAATCAAAAGGGATAGCTTCAAAATCCATGCGATACATATCACTTAGCTTCAAATCGATACGATGTAGAAGGTTTAGCTTCAAATCCATGCGAAACAAATGATTTAGCTTCAAACACTTGCGATATAAGTGATATAGCTTCAAATGCAGGAAAAACAAACGAGTTAGCTTTAAAATCCATGTGATACACATGATTTAGCTTCAAATCAATGCGATGTAGAAGGTTTAGCTTCAAATCCATGCAAACAAATGATTTAGCTTCAAACACTTGTGATATAAGTGATATAGCTGCAAATGCAGACGAATCAAACGGGATAGCTTCAAAATCCATGCGATACATATCATTTAGCTTCAAATCGATACGATGTAGAAGTTTTAGCTTCAAATCCATGCGAAACAAACGATGTAGCTTCAAACCCTTGCGATATAAGTGATATAGCTTCAAATGCAGGAGAAACAAACGAGTTAGCTTCAAATTCAAGCGAAACACATGATTTAGCTTCAAATCAATGCTATGTAGAAGGTTTAGCTACAAATCCATGCGACACAAATGATAGAGCTTCAAACACTTGTGATATAAGTGATATTGCTTTAAAGGCAGTCGATACAAACGAGTTACCTTCAAATCCATGCAAATCATATGATTTAGCTTCAAATCAATGCGATGTAGATGGTTTAGCTTCAAATCCATGCGAAACAAATGATTTAGCTTCGGATAATTGCGATATAAGTGATATAGCATCAAATGCAGGCGAAACGAAAGAGTTAGCATCAAATCCATGCAAATCACATGATTTAGCTTCAAATCAATGCGATGTAGAAAGTTTAGCTTCAAATCCAAGCGAAACTCACGATTTAACTTCAAATCAATGCGATGTAGATGGTTTAGCGTCAAAACCATGCGATGTAGAATGTTTAGCTTCTAATCCATACGAAATAAATGAGTTAGATTCAAATCAATACCATGTAGAAGGTTTAGCTTCAAATCCATGCGAAACAAATGATTTAGCATCAGATACTTGCGATATAAGTGATATAGCATCAAATGCAGGCGAAACGAACGAGTTAGCATCAAATACATGCAAAACACATGATTTAGCTTCAAATCAATGCGATGTTGAAGGTGTAGCTTCAAATCCAAGCGAAACACATGATTTAGCATCAGATACTTGCGATATAACTGATATAGCTTCAAATGCAGGGGAAACAAACGAGTTAGCATCAATCCATGCAAAAAAACATGATTTAGCTTCAAATCAATTCGATGTAGAAGGTTTAGCTTCAAATCCAAGCGAAACACATGATTTAGCTTCAAATGAATGCGATGTAGAAGGTACAGCTACAAATCCATGCGAAACAAATGATTTATCATCAAACACTTGAGATATAAGTGATATAGCTTCAAATGCAGACGAATCAAACGAATTAGCTTCAAAATCCATGTGATACACATGATTTAGCTGGAAATCAATGCGATGTTGAAGGTTTAGCTTCAAATCAATGCGAAACAAATGATTCAGCTTCAAACGCTTGCGATATAAGTGATATAGCATCAAATGCAGGCGAAACGAACGAGTTAGCTTCAAATCCATGCGAAACACATGATTTAGCTTCAAATCAATGCGATGTAGAAGGTTTAGCTTCAAATCAATGCGATGTAGAAGGTATAGCTTCAAATCCATGCGAAACACATGATCTAACTTCAAATCAATGCGATGTAGATGGTTTAGCGTCAAATCCATGCGAAACAAATGATTTAGCATCAAATACTTGGGATATAAGTGATATAGCATCAAATGCAGACGAAACGAACGTTAGCTTCAAATCCATGCGAAACACACGATTTAGCTGCAAATCAATGCGATGTAGAATGTTTAGCTTCTAATCCATACGAAATAAATGAGTTAGATTCAAATCAATACCATGTAGAAGGTTTAGCTTCAAATCCATGCCAAACAAATGATTTAGCATCAGATACTTGCGATATAAGTGATATAGCATCAAATGCAGGCGAAACAAACGAGTTAGCTTCAAATCCATGCAAAACACATAATTAAGCTTCAAATCAATGCTATGTAGAAGGTTTTTGTTTCAAATCCATGCGACACAAATGATTTAGCTTCAGATACTTGCGATATGAGCGATATAGCTTCAAATGCAGATTAAACAAACGAGTTAGCTTCAAATACAAGCGAAACACATGATTTAGCTTCAAATCAATACGATGTAGAAGGTTTAGCTTCAAATCCAAGCGAAACACATGATTTAGCTTCAAATGAATGCGATGTAGAAGGTACAGCTACAAATCCATGCGAAACAAATGATTTATCATCAAACACTTGAGATATAAGTGATATAGCTTCAAATGCAGACGAATCAAACGAATTAGCTTCAAAATCCATGTGATACACATGATTTAGCTGGAAATCAATGCGATGTTGAAGGTTTAGCTTCAAATCAATGCGAAACAAATGTCTCAGCTTCAAACGCTTGCGATATAAGTGATATAGCATCAAATGCAGGCGAAACGAACGAGTTAGCTTCAAATCCATGCGAAACACATGATTTAGCTTCAAATCAAAACGATGTAGAAGGTATAGCTTCAAAATCCATGCGATACATATCATTTAGCTTCAAATCGATACGATGTAGAAGGTTTAGCTTCAAATCCATGCGAAACACATGATTTAGCTGCAAATCAATGCGATGTAGAAGGTTTAGCTTCAAATCCATGCTAAACAAATCATTTAGCATCAGATACTTGCGATATAACTGATATAGCTTAAATTGCAGGGGAAACAAACGAGTTAGCATCAAATCCATGCAAAACACATGATTTAGCTTCAAATCAATTCGATGTAGAAGGTTTAGCTTCAAATCCAAGCGAAACACATGATTTAGCTTCAAATCAATGCGATGTAGAAGGTATAGCTACAAATCCATGCGAAACAAATGATTTAGCTGCAAATCAATGCTATGTAGATGATTTAGTTTCAAATCCATGCGAAACATATGATTTAGGTTCAGATACTTGCGACATAAGTGATATAGCATCAAATGCAGGCGAAACGAACGAGTTAGCATCAAATCCATGCAAAACACATGATTTTGCTTCAAATCAATGCGAAGTAGAAGGCTTAGCTTCAAATCCATGAGAAATAAATGGGATATCTTCAAATACTTGCGATATAAATAAAATATCTTCAAGTGAAGGCGAAACAAACGAGGTAGCTTTAAATCAATGCGATGTAGAAGGTTTAGCTTCAAATCCATGCGAAACAAATGATTTAGCATCAGATACTTTCGATATAACTGATATAGCTTCAAATGCAGGGGAAACAAACGAGTTAGTATGAAATCCATGTAAACACATGATTTAGCTTCAAATCAATGCGATGTAGAAGGTTTAGCTTCAATTCCATGCGAAACAAATGATTTAGCTTCAAACACTTGTGATATAAGTGATATAGCTGGTAATGCAGGCGAATCAAACGGGATAGCTTCAAAATCCATGCGATACATATCATTTAGCTTCAAATCGATACGATGTAGAAGGTTTAGCTTCAAATCCATGCGAAACAAACGATGTAGCTTCAAACACTTGCGATATAAGTGATATAGCATCAAATGCAGGCGAAACGAAAGAGTTAGCGTCAAATCCATGCGAAACACATGATTTAGCTGCAAATCAATGAGATGTAGAAGGTTTAGCTTCAAATCCATGCGATGTAGAATGTTTAGCTTCTAATCCATGCGAAACAAACGAGGTAGCTTTAAATCAATGCGATGTAGAAGGTTTAGCTTCAAATCCGTGTGACACAAATTACTTGCATCAGATACTTGCGATATAAGTGAAATAGCTTCAAATGCAGGAGAAACAATCGAGTTAGCTTCAAAATCCATGCGATACACATGATTTAGCTGGAAATCAATGCGATGTTGATGGTTTAGCTTCAAATCAATGCGAAACAAATGATTCAACTTCAGATACTTGCGATATAAGTGATATAGCTTCAAATGTGAGACGAAACGAACGTTGTAGCTTCAACTCCATACGAAACATATTATTTAGCTCCAAATCAATGCGATGTAGAAAGTTTAGCTTCAAACCAATGCGATGTGGAAGGTTTAGCTTCAAACAAATGCGATGTAGAAGGTTTAGCTTCAGATCCATGGGACACAAATGATTTAGCTTCAGATAATTGACACATTTGATATAGATTCAAATGCAGGAGAAACAAACGACTTAACTTCAAAATCCATATGATACACATGATTTAGATTGAAATCAATGCGATGTTGAAGCTTTAGCTTCAAATCCATGCGAAAAGTATGATTTAGGTTCAGATACTTGCGATATAAGTGACATACCTTCGAATTCATACAAAACAAACGACTTAGCTTCAAATCAAAACGATGTATAAGGTTTAGCTTCAAATCCATGCGATGTAGAATGTTTAGCTTCTAATCCATGCGAAACAAATGAGATAGCTTCAAATCAATACGATGTAGAAGGTTTAGCTTCAATTCCATGCGAAACAAATGATTTAGCTTCAGATACTTGCGATATAAGTGTTATAGCATCAAATGCAGGCGAAATGAACGAGTTTGCAACAAATGCATGCAAAACGCATGATTTTGCTTCAAATCAATTCGAAGTAGAAGGCTTAGCTACAAATCCATGAGAAATAAATGGGATATCTTCAAATACTTGCGATATAAATAAAATATCTTCAAGTGAAGGCGAAACAAACGAGGTAGCTTTAAATCAATACGATGTAGAAGGTTTAGCTTCAAATCCATGCGACACAAATGATTTAGCTTCAGATACTTGCGATATAAGTGATATAGCTTCAAATGCAGGGGAAACAAACGAGTTAGCTTCAAAATCCATGCAAAACACATGATTTAGCTGCAAATAAATGCGATGTAGAAGGCTTAGCTTCAAATCAATGCCAAACAAATGGTTTATATTCAAATACTTGTGATATTCATGATTTAGCTTCAACTGCATGCGGAACGAACGAGTTAGCTCCAAATCCAAGCGAAACACATGATTTAGCTTCAAATCAATTCGAAGTAGAAGGCTTAGCTTCAAAACCATGCGATATAAATGGATCAGCTTCTAATACCTGTGATATACACGATTTAGCTGCAACTGCTTGCGAAACAAACGAGTTAGCTTCAAATCCCAGCGAAACACATGATTTAGCTTCAAATCAATGCGATGTAGAAGGTTTAGCTTCAAATCCATGCGAAACATATGATTTAGCGTCAAACACTTGGGATATAAGTGATATAGCTTCAAATGCAGACGAATCAAACGAGTTAGCTTCAAAATCCATGCTATACACATAATTTAGCTTTAAATCCATGCGAAGT